>NC_142033.1:88753076-88906052 GCF_982192425.1 Myodes glareolus
AGGTTCATTCATTTCCTGCAAATGACATGACTTAATCCTCTTTGAAAAAAAGTTTCATCATGTATATGCATTACATTTTCTTTGTCTGTCCATCTGTTGATGGACACCTAGATTAGCTCGGTAACAGCTATTGGGACTGGTGCTGCCATGACCACGGGTGTGCGAGCATCTCTGTGATTCTGATGTTCCTCGGGTAATACTCAGGAGATGTACACTGGGGTCATGTGGTCAAGTTTATTCAATGAAGTTTTTGAGGCAATTATGAACAAGATTCTTTTAATCATTTCTTTTTCGGTATATCTGCATTTTTGATGTAAAGAAGAGCCACAAGTTTTGTATATTAATTTTGACTCTGCCACTTTGCTGACAGCGTTTGTTAGTTCTAGGAGCTTTCTGGTTGAGTCATTAGAGTCACATATGTAAAAGTTTGTAAGGACACTAGAACTTCTTTTCCTATTCACATCCCTTTTGTTCCCTTTCGCTCATTGCTCTAGTTAAGACTCCAAGGACTTGAGTAGGAGTGGGGAAAGTGGGACTCTTGTTCCTGATTTTCATGGAACTGGTTTCAACACTTCCCCGTTTATTATAGAACATTCAATTGTTTTAAATCCTTCATGTGTGCTTTTTAAAAATTATATATATAAATATGTATATATATACACTTTATTTGTTGGGCATAGTATTCAGTTACTATTGTGTATTTGATATATAATCTATGATAACATCTATGGATATATCCCACAATAATTTCAGGCTAATGCTCTCCCAACTGAGCTATTTCAGCCACACTTATAATTTCAAATTTATAAAGTTTCTTGCACAAAATTCATAAGTTCTACTTATTCTATGTTAAGACTGTATTGAACTTGGCAGTGGTAGCACACACCTTTAATCACAGCACTCAGGAGGCAGAGGCAGCCAGATCTCTGTGAGTTTAATGCCAGTCTTATCTAAAGAGCGAATTACAAAACAGCCAAAACTACACAGAGAAACCCTGTCTCAAAAAAAGACTATATTGTCAGATAATATAAATACAGAATTTTATATCTTATTCTAATTTTTGTTGTTATTATATAGAGTCCATGATCATAGTTATTAGTGTTTTCTTAAGTTACGTTTTGTCTGATATTGATATCTCTACACGGGATTTCTTTTGGCTTCTAGTTTGCTAGTATAGTTTTCCCCCATCTCTCTGTTTTCAACAGTTCTGTGCAACTTTGCATTCAGTTTATAATGTCTGAATAGTGATTTTTAGTGGGGGGGGTTGAGTTTTATTCCAACTCCTCTATAAAATTTTTTAGCAGATTTCTGTTCTCTTCCCAAACCCTACCTTAGTTTGCTGACCTACCCACTGGAACGGCCCATTTGGTGGTTGTATAGCATTCTACTCTGTCCTTTTCGGAAAACAAACAGGAAAAATATCAAATAATCAAGCAACCTTGAACAAAATGACTCATAGAAGATACATCAGACTATATTGTTTCAACATAGATTTTAAAACTATAGTAATCAAAACAGCATGGTAGCAGCATCGAAATGCACACATCTCCTTGGTGGGTGGACCCAGCTTTCTGTTTATGCAATGTATCCAACACGAGGACATAGTTGACTGACTGACGTATGATGTCCCTCACAGTAGGTGCACAATGGAGACAGGAACATGTTGATAAATAATGAAGACAAGTCACTTTCCTCGAAAGACAGCAAGGCAGCGAGTAACACCGTCGGTTTTCTCAGCAAACTACAAGCTCTTGAGGCCAAAACTTGGGGCTGATCTATCATACTGCCAAGTTTATTACCTTGCATATGGTAAATGGGCCATAAATATTTTCAAGGGCCAATACATTTCTCCTGTGGATTTTCCATATGGCAGAAAGAATGATGCCCAGGTACAGGCAGTTCTGTTCCAAAGGATAAAGTCAGCACCTCCTGAGTTTTGTAGCATGTTGGTTCCTTCTCGGAAAGTATTTTTGAAGAATGAGTAGATAATGAAAAACGTTTCTTCTAAGCATAGAGGTGATCGGGCTGAAGGGGGATATTTCTCATAGAATAACATAAAAATAGGTTATGCCTAGCTTTCATTAATCAAAACAGCAGACAGCAAACCTTTATTTCTATCTTCAGACAGTATCGGGGACCAGATGCAAAGGAATCCTAAGAGCTCACAATCCGTCTGGCTGAAATAATGTTTTTCAGACCATGGACCAAAGGACAAGGGGACAAAGGCATTGTCCTTACTGATTGATTGCTTTTGGAACCAGGCCCAGCCTGTGAAAGTGTCGTCTGCTGGTGAAATGATGGGCCTGAGCTGTCCTCCCTATCTCCCCATGACACAGACACAGAGTTTCCAAGAGACAAAGGCACTGAGCTGCTTTAAACTCGGAACTCAGGAAAAGGAGACATTGCCACATAGTCTCGAAATGAACCCACAGCCTCCAAGCCAGCAGCTTTGTAAACTGTGTACTTGTGGTGCATCGGCTTGTGGTGGCTTGAACGAGAAATGCTCCCCGTAGGCTCAAACATCTGAACACATGGTCCCCTCGTGATAACGCTGGGGGCGGGGGTGGAGGGCAGAATGGTAAGCAAAGCAAACCTTTCCGGGCTGAAGTTGCCGTTGGTATTTTATCATAGCCACAAAAAGTTACTGCTACACTATTGTATACCATGAACATAATACATAGTACCCAGGTAAACTGTGGTGCTTAATCACTGTCATCTTGACTAGGGTTATAATCCCCTGGGACATACCCCTCTGAACAAGTCTGTGAGGGTGTTTCCAGAAAGGTTTAACTGAAGAGAGGAAAAGCCCGCACTAAAGCCCGCACTAAACAGAGGTGGCACCGTCCCCCGTGTCCTCCACCCCTACTTCCCTTCTGCGGTGTGACCAGCCAGTTCACACTCATGCCTTCCCTACCTACTGAACTGACCCTTGAACTGTGAACCACAACAAGCCCTTCCCTCTCCAAGCGGCTCTTTCCAGATATTTTTGTCAGAATAATGTGAAAAACACCCAATATACAAACCCTGTCTCTGCCTCCCTGTATGTTCTACCTTCACACCTGCAACAGAAGAGACCCAGATATGCAGAATGGGCATGGGTGGGTTGGGTCCCGAGGAGGCTGAAAAGCCACAAGGCCGTGAGGGATGGCAGCTTTCCTGTGATGGGCGTTTAAGGCTTCTGTTCCGTGAGGGATGTGAGTCAGGTGATTATCATAAGGCTTTTCCCCGTTAAAACATGAACTGGCTCTCTTCTCCCTTCTCTCACGGGTGCTACCGTAACCTAGTAAACAACCAACCGCGGTCTGGCGAGGAACTCCTTCAGAACCAAGTGGGGAAACTTCAGAGGCATCTGCCTACAGGCGAAGGGAAAGTTCTCTCATCCTTCAAAAGACCTTCCTTCCAGAACTGAAGGCTGAGAACACCCAGAGCTCCCGAAATGACTGAAAAACGGGATCCCAGGGGCTCGATGAGGAGAAATAAAAAGCACAGCGCAGCACGCAGCCGAATGGGAGGCTGGCTCGTCACTGCTCAGTCACTGGACCGACCGATGCGCCTGCCGCCATGGCAAGTGCAGCTGAAGGAAATGGCAGCCGAGATTGACAACTGAGTAATAGGCGAGCTTGATTATATGCAAATCATCACTTTCTGTTGACTTAATTGTGATCTAATGTAACATGTATAATTAACGCATGTGTTTAAAATAAATGTATATTTAATTGATATGCATATTTTAAAAGGGAATATTTACATTTCTATGTTGTCTTATGTTTTGTTATTTTTTTTTTTTAATTGAGGGTGAATTTCTTCCCTACAGAAGCAGGGTTTAGGAGCCGCAGGAACTAAGGCAGAAACGCAGGAACAAAGCGATGAGGACTTGCTTTGTCTGCGTGGAGGAGAGGGCTAGTGTGAGGAGCCTGGCTCTAGACCCCGTGACCCCATTCCCGTGCTGTGAGACTGTCAAACTTGGAACTCAGTTTTTATGGCTATGAAAGAAGAGGAAAGACAATTTCTAAGCCATCGTCGAGGGCTACAATTCCGTTGGAAACTCACCGATCACTCTGATCTCCAATTTCTTCAGACAAAATAATTAGACTCCAGTCACAGATACCAGAGACTCTTGGAGAGTGATCATGGACTTGAAAATTGTCCCGGGGTTACAAAGTTCGTGGGGTCTCCCAAGCTTCATAGTGGGGACCGGGCTATGGCTACTCTGCTTCTCTGTGGGTTCTATTCCGACTGTACCTTGTCCTGAGAGACACCTTCTACAAATAGCTTATGTCTTCACTCAGAGGGTGGAAGATGACTGGGTACCTGGGCAGAAGGTAAACATCAGTTATCCAGAACCATCCAAGCAATGGAGACCAATAAAGGAATCACTCCTGGGAACAGAGTCCTACCCTGTAAATGGATTGGGAGTGAACTGAGAATGTAGGAGCGTGTGAGTATATTAAAATCCTCTCAAGGAAACTAGAAGTCATCGGCCACGCTAGACCCAAGGAAAGGGCAGAACACTTTCATTCACTTGGACTTCACAAAGCAGTGCATACCTACCATGTCATTGGCACGCCCCCACAAGCCAGGCCTGGGACACCTAGTGTAAACCACAGAACACAGGCGAGAGCTTTCCAGTGTCTCTGCGGCTTTACCTCAGCTCAGTGTCCTGAGGGTGATGCGGCTGACTCATCCACCTGTTCATTCTCGTGGAGCGGCGTGTGCCTGTCCTCCTGACCTGCTTCTGCCCTTTAGTTTCTACAGCTGACTCTGTCTGTACTCTCACCCGCCCCCAACTCTCCCTCTGCCTGAGGGCCACAGCAACAGCTGTTCGTGATCTTTTCGACAGACTCTGCTTGCATTTCTAGCCCCCACTTCCGAAGTCAGCTTGAACTCGGCTATAGCCCCTTGAACGTGTCTCCATTCTATACACACATGCACAGAGAGCGATGTACTGCATGCTGATTGATGTGTACTAGGAGAGCCAGTATTAGTGATTAGATTAGAATAAAAGGTGATGCATTCTCTCTCTTCAGTCAGATTACCGAAGGAGGTGGGATTATCGGTCCAGGTGTTACCACTGAAAGATCCTTACTCCTGGACTTTGTGAACTGGTTGCTACGAAACCAATTCTGACATTGTGAAAAGACACAAGCATGTCTGACTATGTTTCTGGCATAGTGCGTTCATGACAATCATTTGAACACTCAGAAACAGCAGTCTTGGGTGGAGGCTCCATGTATGAACACCTATGGAACAAGAAGGCAGGGTAGTTACAAAGCGTAGAGAGTGAGGGTGCCCAGAATTGGGCTATTGAGAGAGGAAGGGAAAAGAAGGAAACGGACAGGTGCGAAGATGCACTGCAGAGACTACCTACCTATCAAGAGAGAGTCTTGTATCCGGCTGTGAAAATAACCCGGAAAAGAAAATATGATGGGCAAATGACCGAGCTTCATGTCATTATTTCATCATTAAAGTCTTCCTTTCTCAATCTTTTCCAAGTAAAATGACTCATGGTAAAATACCATATGGGCCAAAGGATTAGGGAAACAACACTCCCTAAAGGGCTTTCTGTGTGCTATGATTTTTGATGGTTTTTTTTTTCTTTTTTTTTTCTTTTAGCAGTATTGTGGAGAGAAAGAGCCAAGGGCCTGGGCAGGGACTCTGTTCTGATTCCGGTTGGGCAATGAACGAGGCCGACCATGTTGCCTTCCACTCCTGCCTGCCACCCTTCTTTCTGATGCTTATACTTAGAAACCACAGCTCATCCCTCACAGAGCACGTGTTTAAAGACTGCCCCAACTCAAAGCTAGAATTATAAACAGGAACGGGACGCGGTATGTATCTTGGTTACTCTTCTATTCCTGCAACAAAACACCATGACCCCCACAGCTTAGGAAAGAAAGCCTTTAAGTGGGCCTAAAGTTCCAGAGTCCTTGACAGTGGAGTGAAGGAGTGAAGACGGCAGAGCAGCCAAGAGGCCACCGGAAGTGACATACCTCCTCCAACAAAACCAGCCCTCCTAATTCTTCCCAAACACTTTTATCAATTGGGGACCAAATATTCAAATATAGCAACCCACTGGGGCCATTTAAGCCACCACGTTCCCCTCTCTCAGCCCCGCAGGCTCATGGCCATATCATGACGCAAAATGTATTCAGTCCGATTTCAACAGTTCCCACAGTCTTTCCATCTCGGCACTATTTAAAGGTCCCGAGTCTCTTCTGAGGTTCAAGGCAATCTCTTCGTTGCAACCGCCTGTAAACTCACGCTTTCCAGCCTACAATGGTGCAGCCTATACCATTCCAAAGGGAGGGCTTGGGACAAAGTAAGGAAATTCTGGACCAAAGCAAGACCAAAATCCGGCAGAGCGAATTTCAAACCTTAAAGGTCCCTGTCTGGCGTCAAAGGGCTTAGGTGGGTCAGCCCATCCAGCTTCTCGGTTTGCAGGACATCTCTCTCTTCTAGGCTGACTCCATTTCCCGCTTACCGCTCTTTTTGGCAGATATTCCATGACCCCGGCATCTCTAACATTTTGAGGCTCCCAATGCAACCCAATCCAATATTGACTCTATCGCGTGGTTATTTACTACTCTTCTGAAAAAGAGCACGTGGGACAAAAAAGAGACACAAGCTGTACAGAAGCTTCAAGACATCACCAGGCTTCGCGCCGAGTTTCCCACAATGACTTCTTGCCCTCCCAGGCTCCTCATGCAGGGCCTGTCCTACCACACATGACCCGTCCTCAACAGCTCTCCTTAACTATAGAGAACGATGACTCGAAGCCAGAAGAACCGTGTGGACGACAATGCCGAGTCTAGCTGCCTGCTGGGGATGAGTTCTGTCCTGTGTGAATCACACTGGAGGCAGCGTTCGTTAATCCCTGGGTCTTTACCTTTCACAGGGCAGAAGAAGCTAGCTGGGTCTCACACTGAGAGCATCCTTCCTTTGACTCCAAAACAGATTTGCCCTTTCCCTAATCTCCTTATCTCTTTAAGCATACGTCAGGACTCCAACATGAAATGTCCTGGGACTTTTTCTCTTCCAACTGTACAGTTTGTGTTTCTTTTTGCCCCGCTTGCTCATTTTCAGAAGAGCACTAAATAACCACGTGAGCCGGAGAGATGGCTCAGGTGGGGGGGAGAGGGGGGAGGGTAGAGCGCCCGACCACTCTGCCCGAGGATCAGAGTTCGATTCCTGGCCCAGCACGAGTAGTTCCGTTACCGTCTGTCAGCACCCCCTGCCCCTCGCTGGCCTGCAGAATGACCCACAGTCTTCCACCCTCCACCATAGATCCATGTAGAGTAGTAGGCAAAAAACAACAACAACAACAAACAAACTTTAAAAGGGGCTAGAGAGATGGCTCATCGGTTAAATAACCACATGACAGAGTCAATATCAGACTCTTGAAATCTCCTCTGCCAAAGAATTTAGCCCGCTGCTTTTTTCAGGAAAATTCTTAGGACAAGGACAGAAAGCACGTTCTTTGCCAAAATATCACAAGAATGGCCTCCAGCCCAGTTGCTGCTAATATCCTTGCTTCTCTTTGAGGCCAGTTGAGCTGGGCTTCAGCAGTCCACACTGCTCTCAGCACTACTGTCTCCCAGTCTCTGGTAGGATGTTTCCTTAAGCCCTGCTTACAGTGTTCAGCAGATTCTTTAGGTCAAAGTCCCAAAGTCTTCCATATTCCTCCAAAACCCACATAGACAGGTCTGTGGCAGCGACGGGGACCAACTTCTGCATTAATTACTTTTCTATTTCTATGATAAAATGCCTTGATCAATGCAATTTATAAAAAGAAACCATTTCATTGGGCTTTCAGTTCCATAGACTTGGATTCTGTGATAGTGGCAGAGTGAAGTCCTGGCAGCAGGTACAGCTGAGAGCTCACATCTAGAACTGTAAGCAAGAAGCAGAGAGAACGTTGGGAATGGCATGAAGTCCTTTAAACCTCAGAGCCTGCTGCTGTCTTGGGCAGATTCTCTATTGTTGTGATAAAACACCACGACCAAAAACAACATGGGAGGAAAGGATTTAGTTCACCTTATGTGTTCAGTCACAGCCATCGTGAAGAGAAGTCAGGGTAGAAACTCAAAGCGGGAACCTGGAGACAAGAATTGGCGCAGAAGCCACGGAGGAACAGAACGCTGCCTCCTTACCCCATCTGCTGTCTTCTACCAATCAGGACCACCTGCCCAGGTATGGCACTACCACCTGTGAGATGAGCCCACTCCAACCATCCATCAAGAAAAGTGCATCACAGGCTTGTCCACAGGCCAATCCGGTGAGGTCATTTCCTCAGTTGAGGTTCCTTCTTCCAAATGACTCTAACCTCCATTGAGTTGATATGAAAACTAGCCAGCAAATCCATGCCCAATAACATACCACCTCCCACAAGGCCACATTGCCTAATCCTTCCCAAACAGTTCCATCAATGGGGACCAAGTATTCAAACATATGAGCCTATGGGGGCTAGGCCATTCTCGTTCAAACCACCATAGTATGTAGGCTGTAATCCAATGGGAAGTCAAGGAGCCATGTTGCAAGGAGGAAGCAGCTACCTTATTGTGTGGATGGTTAAGACAAACAAGAAGAGATCAGGGAAACCCCCAGGAGGGCTACTTAGACTTTTGCACTGTGAGTGAATGTGTCAGTATGGTATGCCTAGGTTGTGGTTATTACAGTGGCTCTTCATTGTTCTGTCTATAACCCTCCTGCGTGCGGAAGACTTCCCTCTGCTCCTGGGCATCCACGAACAAACGATGATGTGGTCACTAAAGTAACCCTTTCTTTATACCACAGGTATCTGGAACATTCTATTCCTGGCTCTTTCCTTTCCTTGTTGCTGCAATGGATCAGCCAACACAATGAATTTTAGTCACTAAACTGGCCACCCACAGACCAATATCCATATTCCAATGGAAATTGGCTCATAAATCAAAAGAACCTATGTAACACATCTTGTTGATCTGTTGAAATCTATGTGCTACTAATTAGCATGCTCACTAGAAAAAAACATACACACACATGCAGTGTATAATCTCTCTCTTCCCCTTCCTTCCTCCTCTTCCTCCTTCCCCCCTACCCCCTCCTGTCAAATATACAGGCACACATATTTTTCTGTCTGTTTCAGTGTATGTACATCAGCTGAGTAATGGTGTCTTTTGCAAGCAGACAGAAATAATGGGACTTTAAAAGATAGATTTTTATTGTTCCACCAAACATCTTAAAATAGATCGAAGTCTCGGAGGAGAGGAAAACAAAGCCACTCTCGGAGGCTTTCTGTCTACTCCTTCAGAAGATTGTAGGCATCCCAGGCAACTCTTAGGAAAGTATTAAAATTTGAGCAACATTGGTTTGCTTGTTCATATGCATCCCCATAGACTTCCTCACCACGTCCACAGCAGCTTCAAAGGCTCCACAGTGAGATCCATCAGGATGTGGGGAATGCGGAGAAAGACACCGCTCCCGTGTTTGGAGACGGCACACTGGCGCGAGGGCTCTCAGGCATCTGGAGATGCCAGCCTGACACAGTGTCTGCAATTTCAGACTGTGTAATGAATTCTGAGAGCACCGCATCGCAGGTGCTGCAGGAAGTATGTTAATTTAAGATCACATCTTCCCAATCCCCACAGGTTTTATTCCAACCTAATAAATGAAATAATCTCCCGGCAAGGGCCCTGCTTACCTAATTAGGCACAGGACTGAGCAGCAGCGTTTGGAGCACCTCCATGGCACTGGTCACCTTCAGCAGCTCACCTGTGACCTGGCTGTGGGTTCCTGCCCCAGCCTGCTATTATGCACAGAACAAAGACAAACAAAAGAGGAGCCCACAGGACTTTCCCGACCCGCAGCACTCATTCCCCCTCTTTCCCACCCAGCCAGTTTCTCGTCTTGCCTTCCTTTATAAATGCATCTACAATGCTGGAGCCTCTGGAACCCTACGTGGCTTAATTAAACTAAAGCTTAGGTCTAATTTCCTGTTAATTCACTAAATAATCATAAGATTAAGGCTATTTTTAAGCAAATGGAGTTTTTCCCCTAACGGGAATGCTACGATTCTATCCAAGGCAGTGGATCAGATCAAGACGGGTGGCATTATGCCTGCTTCTCACCGTCAGAACCTAGCCTCAGGTTGCTGCCCAATGCTCTCTACCTCCCCCACTCCCAACATTCTCCCTCCCTCCTTCGCGCCTGGGCTCAAGACCCACAGACAGGCTTCTCCTGACCACCCAGGCCATAGAGCCGCTCCACTTGGGAACTGGCACCTGGGCCTCTCTGCACAAAGTGACAACATGCGGACTGCACTCCCTAACTTAGAGGAAGAGTTCGTAGACCGATGCACATTATCCAGAGCCGACCTCTGGGTCTGCCTGGACGGATTTAAAGTTGGCATCTGAGCCTGACCTCGGATGCTCTAGTTCATTTACTTTGGAATGAGGTCTAGGTCTCAATGGAGACCTCTGGTGCTGAGTAAAGCAGACTTGGTGAGCGGCCATCCAACAGGGTGGCCCGGTGGCGACATCATCTACACAATCAAAGGGGTCGGTTCATCCTCTCTTCACCACAAGATTAAGAAATATATATATTACATATTATATATATATATATATATATAAATAATATATATTATATATATTAATTTTGTTGTTTGATTTATGTATTTTATTTTTATGTTAGTGTTTCGCCCGTGTGCGTGTGTGTGTGTGTGCAACGCATGCATGCTTGGTACTCTCAAAGGTCAGAAGAGGTCATCAGATCCCCGGGACCTGAAGTTAGGGATGATTGTGGATCACCTACCAGGTGGATGATAGGCATCGACCCCAGGTCCTCGGTAAACACAGCAAGTACTCCTAACACTGAGCCCTTCTTCTGGCCCCCAAAAAGTTATTTTTTTTTTCACTCTGTGATGTGCAGACCCCAGAACCAGACTCCCTGAAAGGGTGGATTTGTATAGATTCTGCACTCCTGACCTGGCTGCCCTGCTGCCAGGAAGTAGCACTAGCAGCACTTTTTTTTTTCTTGTCCCAATAGAAAGCCACTAGGCTGAAGGAACTGAGGCCGTGTTTAGAAAACCAACCTCCAGCCCTCAGAAGCTTAGGAGGGAGGTGAAAAGGAGAGAAGACAATGCTTGTGCTGGAGACTTTCTGGGTAATTCCGGGCTTAGAAGGACCGCCTTCTGCCAACTGCTGAAGCCTCATCCTTTCCCCATTGGGCCCACACTAAAACAAGGGGGCTCACAGAGAAAGTCACCTCTGCTAGGCAAGGCCTCAAAGGGGCTGCCCTCTGAAGAGAGGTTTCAGAGCAGCTCCACGCAGTTTGAACTGGCCTTAACCTGGCCTCACATAAACTCCGTTCAACATTTCCTGGACCATTGCTGGGACTGGTCTAGCCTCGAGTCTTAGCAGTTACAGCAGGACTGTTGCTGGGGTTGGTCTAACCTCTAGTTTCTGAACTCAGTTGGCTTCTCTCATTTGCCATTTTCTGAGCTGGGCTTTGAACAAAACCTCCCTGTGGAAACCCAGAAAACGCTGCCAGGTTTCTCCAGGCCCTGCTTGAAGTAATCAAACCCCCAGCGAATGCCCTAACTCAGCCAACGCTGGCTTAGTCGCCAGCCCCTGCCTTGCTAAAAAATTCATAAACCACAGAACAGCTGGGCCACATTCTGCTCTCAGAGCAAAGCGTCCACTATCAGGTTTTCATCTGGCACTACTGAGAACTAAGTGTTTATTCTTGACAAAGACTTGAAAGAGGAAACCTCGCTGGCTGTCTGCTCGGAGTCACTCGAGGACAGGTTTGATGGGAATCCCATACATATTCCAATGAGATGAAAGATATTATTCATTCCTAAAATGTCTTCAGAGACTCCATTAATGGAGAAATTCC
Source organism: Myodes glareolus (assembly GCF_982192425.1). Taxonomy (NCBI): domain Eukaryota; kingdom Metazoa; phylum Chordata; class Mammalia; order Rodentia; family Cricetidae; genus Myodes; species Myodes glareolus. The sequence goes on from NC_142033.1 coordinate 88,764,954, forward strand.
AAGTGACAGAACCAAGCACGGGTCCCCTAATATCTACATATAGTCGTATTAGAGAAGGGGGGAGAATGCTTCATAACAGACCTCCCCTAATATCTACATATTCTACGTATTAGAGAAGGGGGGGCGGGGAGAATGCTTCATAACAGACCTCCCCAAAATTAGGCTTCTTTCCTTCTCAGTGCAAAAGATAAGAGATGGTTGTGAGGCCCGGGGGGGGGGGGGGGGTGCTGGGAGGACAAAGGGATCCCCAGGAAACCATATGGGGCCAGTTAAGAGCTCCTTTCCCTAGCAGGAGGGATTCCACCAGGAAGTTTCTGTATTTGAACAATTGCTATGGGGACATGTCCTCTCAAGAATTTCCTCAATCCTGACAGGTTTGGTAAATGAAACCTTGTTATTATGCCATCAATATTCCACGCCTGGATAAGCTGTAATTAAATAAGCATTTTCAAAACCTCTGTTCCTTCTCCAAAGACTATATCCTAAGGGAGCAGACAGAGAAGCCGAAGTTCTAAAAGCCTGAGTACAGTCTGACAGGGAGAGAAATGAAGATGCTCAGAGTCGGGGACCTCGTTTTGTCGTATAAGGGTCTGGTACAGCGGTACTGTGGGAGGGGCCTGTGCGTGCGTGCGTGCGTGCGTGGGGGGGGGTGTGCGCGCCAGAAAACATAACCTTCTGGCCCGCCAATCACAACTCACAACTAGCCTATCTGTACCTCCATGGTGCAATGGTAATTACTGCTCATGGGAACGGTCATGATGCGCAATGATGAGCAGATGTCCTGCAGGACCCTTCGCGGTGGTAACAACGCTCTGGCTTTTCGTAGCAAATTATCCGGCAGTAACAAAAGGACACTCCGCATTTCCTTTCACTCTGTTTCCCTTGTGTACTAAATGAGAGTCCAGCTCAACAAGTAGGAAACGAGGGTGCAGGATTGAGCCGCAGGAAAGGAGAACAAACGGAGGGGTTTATTGTAGCCTAGAAATATTATACACCCCCTGCCTTCGACGGACTGACTCGGGGTAAAATTAGTGAGGTATAGAGCAGAAGTTCTAGCAGCTGTTTCACAGTTCTAGCAACCCACATTAGCTCATTATTTATTTTCCTGGCCAGTAAAATAGCGCTAATAGAAACGTCTGGTGAAACAGAAAAGGTGCAAGCTTTAGAACAAACCAAAATGAGCTGAGAGCCGTAGATGACGCTTTACACTACAAAGTGCACCTTCGTCCTTCAAAACAGCTTCACAAAAGTGTGCCTGGGCCCTGGAAACATCCTTGGGAGACCCTTCTCGGATGAGATGGCGGAAGGCGAGGGAATGGAGGACTTCCCTCAGACTACGGAGCTGACTGGAGGTAGAACTAGACCCGTGAACGCTTTCATCACAATGGCCTCCTCATTCTGAGGAGGTTTTTGTGTCAGAGTGCTTGCCTGCGACCACAGATAAAAATAGCAGCTGGGCACCGCCGAAGAACCTAGGCATATCCTAGAAATCCTAGAAGCAGCTTCCGCCACTCCCCAGCTCTCCCTCCCCAAACACTGCTTTAGCTAGTTTCCCTAGTTTAGTTCATGAAGTGTCCCCAGTTCTAACCTGGTAGCCTCCTCCTCCTCCTAATCCTGCATTTTCCGCTCCTGTGGCACTTGTCGCATCTCTCACACGGCGTCTTGAATTGAATTTGTAGTCTTGGTTCCCACTGTGAGCACTCCGTATGTGATCTGAGTGTCGACCCGGGCAGGGGTAGGTAAAAATTGGCATCAGCTCCCAGCATCAGGCCCCTTCGTCTGACCTTTCCTCTAGTCCCCACCCCTGTGGCCTAGGAGGTCTCGAAACTTCCTCCCGTGGGGAGAGGATGCATGAACTCACCAATCCAGGAGACTTGAGTCTGAGATCTGATGGGAGGTGGAAAGCTGTCTTCCGATGACACCAATGAGGGAGGTGGGGAATCAAGGCCGGAGATGCCGAGAAGAGTACTTGGGGCCCAAGGCTGAGTCTCAACCGAACCATGGCGTGAGCAAGTCCAGGTCCTGATGAGAAGCCACGTTAACCTCTTGACTTTCAGTGGGACTAGAAGCCATGCGTTTTCTTTTTTCCTCTCTAGTCAGTTCGAACTGGATTCAGTTAGAGTAATCTTTTTCTTTATAGTTAGGTCTTTGGGGGGTGCAGGTAACTAAGAGGAAGACTATGGAACTTTCTTCAACCTGTCTACGTTATAAGCTTGCTTCTGCGGATCAATTAGAAAGAAAAACAGGAAAATTCCTGAAATGCTTTCACCCACTCGTTGCAAAAGGTTGAGAGAAGCCCCCGCCCCGCCCCGTTCATAGCAGAGTAAAAGAAGAGTAATTACATGAAATTATGGTAACATGTTGGTCGTGAAATTGTTACTGTCCGTCATCAGTTCTGAGGCACATTGTTCTCAGTTCCGCAGTGGCTGAGATCGCATTTGTAGAAGCAAGGAAGTCTAACCGCTGGGTTTGAATGTGGATTCTTCCAGGGGGCATTTGCATTTGCCTCTGACAGTCCGAGTAACCTGAGACCACTCGAAATCAATCTTTCTGCTGGAGGATTATCGGACCCAAGACGTGAATTCAGCCCTGAGGCCTAAGCAAGTCTCTACCAGCCTGCGCTGGTACACAAAATTCGCAGCGTTTTGTGCTTTCTTGCCTTTAGAAACCCACAGATGAGGCAGATATAGTACTTTTCCAGGCCTTCTAGGGTTTCCATGGGCCCTTTCTTTCATCAGTGTGTAACCTGTTAATATCCTTACTTCACAGGGGCCTCCTGTTGGACGCTCAACATGGATATATTTTTCTTCAGTCAAGGGTATGTAAAATAACAGTGCCTGTATAGCGTGGCTTCTTGACATTAATAAAACATATTGTCATGGATCCTTACAAGCCCAGAAAAGCAAGGGTGATTGTGAAGGAAGTAGAATTTCCCTGAACCATTTCATCAATGCTACTGTCTTCCTTCCTCTAGAACCAGGGCTCTGGACTAACACAGACCCTTATGAACATCCTCCTGAGCCCCACCCAGCCTAGAGCAGACAAGATTCGCGCACGCATACTTTCTGAATCAGCTGCATTAGTGATTGCTTAAAACCTGGTGAACGTTAATGTAACTGCAGAGGCAGAGGAGAGCTGCCACAAGGAGGCTCTGGGGCTGCCTTCTGACACTGTCCCCAAGACAAGGGTCCCTACGGAAAGGGGCTCCCCGTCCAGAAAAGGCTAATTAAATACCGTCTGTATTATGAGAAAGATACCCATTCACAGGTGAGGCACTAAATGCCATCATTAAATTATTTGTCACCGGGCATGGTAGTGCACACCTTTATTCCCAGCATTCTGAAGGCAAAGGAGACAGAAGCATCTCTGTGAGTTCAAGGCCAGCGTGATCTACATATCAAGTTTCAGGGTAATAAGGACTACATAAAGAGCTCCTATATAAAAACAAACAAACAAACAAATACACAATTTTTGTCCTTTCATGTGAACTTCTCTGGGTTCTTGAATAGTCTTCCAATTGCCCATCTTGCTACCAGTAGATCAAAAAGGAATGAGTATTTCTTGTTATTCTTATAAACGCCACAGAAGCATTCTCCAGTGCAATAGGAAATGATTCCAGAGAAGGCTGAACAAGATGCAACCTTCCAGCCTCCAACTCTGCCGCCGCTGGGGTGAGACCTTGGTTAAATCCCGATTTAAATCCCTCTTCCGTTCTCACTGCCTGGTGCTCCTTCCAGTCCTCTTCCTCATTTGCTGCCAGAGAGAAAACATTTGCTAGGTGATTCTCCTGGTCTCCACCTCCTTCCTCTTGAGGATTGCTAGAAAATAGAGCATTGACTCTGGGTCTCCCCCTTTCTCTGTTCCCCTTAGAGCCTCTTGCCATATAACAAGATTGTTAAAGATAAATTGCTAACCATCCCTCTTACACACACACACCTCATTAAATGGCTTGCGCAATTTTCTCTCCTTCTTTCTCCGGGGCTGCTGTAGGGAGAGGGGCATTTATAATCGGTACCACTGTCACGAGTGACTGCGGGGCTCACATGAAAGAAAGTACACACTCTTTGTTTTGCAAAGGGCTTTCTGTTACGTGTAAGTGATTTCTTTCTGTTTCCTTAATGATTGGCATGTTTGGAGACCTCAGGTCACCTGGGGTTTGTGTTGGTTGGTAATGGATTCCGTTGAAATGGGAGCAACTAGCAGCTTGAAGGTGGTCTGCTGCCATTGTCCTTGTTTTCAACATGACTGAGAAGCTAGCATGAGGGAACGGGAGTCAGTCTCTCGGTGCCTCAGCTTCCCCAATTAAAATCCAAGTTTCCAAAAGACTAATGAAAACCAAGGGAGAAATGGGTTGTTTTGGACAGGGCACCTGCCCTGAGTTGGGAAGCCTAGATTAAGACTGTTTTCCTGCTCTCCCAGGTAGAGTCAGTAAGCCTCAGTTTCTCCACTATGAAAGGGAAGTAAAACTGCCCTCCTTCCAACAATACAACATGAGTAATAAACCCAAATAATGCTTCCTGAGAAGTGCCTTGGAATGGATAACACCGCAGACCCGGGAAAGGCAGTACTGCCAGCACTGCCGGGATGCCCTACAGACTCTCAAAATCCTTTCTATACAACTTCAGGGACCACCTACCAGGGAGTCAGAAACAAATGAAAAGGAAGGGAAGAGAGTTAGAAAGTGCTGTGCTTGTGGGCTCTAGAACCCAATTCTGAGTATCATCCACTCAAAGAGGAACGCTGCCTTAGGAGCTCAGCTCCAGATACAGGGTATACACAAAGGCTCATTGGGTGAGCAACCCGCAAGGAAGGTCACAGGACTGAAACACAGTAGCTACAGTTTGTGCGAGGTTATCACAAGGCCGACACAAAGGGACAGTGTAGCTAAGGGACACAGCAGGAAGAAAACAAAAAGGCCAGGCTTCCCTGGGGACACGTCTGCCTCTGCCCATGGCCAGGACGAAAACCCTCATCTTCCATCTCAGCTCTGTCTGACCTCAGCTGGCACCTCCATGCTTGACGGCAGCTTGGGAGCCATGTGTGACTAGACAGTGAGACAGAGGTACCTTCCCTGTCCTGGAGTCCCAGGTACCATACACTCAGCAGCAGCACTCCCCAATTTATCCCTGCAGACCTCCTCACAACTGAAATTAAAGACCTTGTGTAGGCTTGACCCAGCCGAGGAAGCTGACCACACCCTGAACAGCCTGGACCTTGTTGGCGCTCTATGCAAAGCCTGCACTGTTCCCCATCCTCTCCTCAACTCGCTAGCATGATGGCCTAGTCCCACCACATCTCAGGGTGGGCCTCAGGAACCCACACACCCAGCTGAGAGAGAGCTTGAGTCTAGTGGGAGCTGTACCGTGATCGGAAGAAGAGCTGTGGGGACCAGAAGGCCTCATTCTGTCCTCAAGCTCCGCCCTATATCTAGACTGTCAGGACTCTGGGCAAATTCCTCTCCAGCAGAATCAGCTTCAGAATGGAGCAAGCACATCTGAAAATCTAACATATCTGTAAAATTCTATACAACTTAAAAGTTTTTAAATACTAGAAATGGGTTGGTTATACTTTATGGTCTAGAAGAAAAGGTATCAAATTTAAAATTTATGAGAATCTTATGCTCTCAATAATAATTTGCTAATTGAGTGGTGAGACATATCTTTCAGTTTCTTTTTAAAATATAAACTATCAGTCAAATAAAAAATATATATTACACAGCTCTATGCATCGAAGATTCTGAAGGTGACTCAATTTTTTAATAAAAAATGTATTTTCTCTTTTAATTTTTCTTTTAGAATTATTTTTTATTTTATATCTGGGGATGTTTTATCTGCATCTAGCGCATGTATACCATGTATACCTGGTGTCCAGAGAGGTCAAAAGAGGGCACTGGATCTCCTGGAACTGGAGTTACAAATGGTTGTGAGTCTCTGCGTTCGGATGCTGGCAATCAAACCTGGCTCCTCTTTAAGAACAAGTGTTCTGAAGCATTGAGCGCATCCCTCCAGACCCTCCGTTTAGTTAGCCAATTAGTTTGTTGAGAAAGAGTCTCACTTTGTAACACAGACTGACATGGAACTTATAACGTGGCCTTGAACAAGCCTCATGCCTTAGTTTCCCAATAGCTGGGATTTCAGAGTGTGCATGCCCCTTCCCTGGTGACTACCTACCACAGTCCCTTGGCTTGTCTAAGGGCTGGGTAGTCCACTGCAATAAGGGCCACTAGGGTGGTGAGTTTTAGTCATAAACCAGCCAGCATAACAGATGGAGACAGGCGCCGATGAACAGCAAAGCCATCCAAGGAAACAGCCAGAAAAGGAACGTCAAGTCACCAGACTGCGATCAAGCAGGGAGAGAGGCAACCAGAAGCCTCAGAGCTGAGACGTGTCAGAATGGGAGGTGACAGCGACGATCAGGTGAGGATCCAGATCAGGTTGAAGCAGAGTATAGCTGCTAGTTTCCCAAGCCACCATGTGAGACCAAATGGCAGCAGTTTTGGTTTTCCTGCTGCTAAAGACCTTCTTGCCACCTCTCCTCAGGGCTGGGGGCTTTGCTGTGCCAGGGGGTCAGCAACCATCCCTTCCTCCAGCACTATCTCTACTATGGATCAACGCAGCTCCCTAAGGTCTGCTTTGCGCATGCGCTCTTCACCTTTGCGCATGCGCTCTTCACCGGCCACCACCAGGAACGACCTATGACCTCTTTTCCTCCTGCCAGCCCTTTGTCTCTGCTCAAGGCATTTGTTCCCCAAATCCTCCCGCTGCTTCCCAGTTCCCCGAATTTTTACCCCATTTTTTTCCCCATCTAGAAAGCCATTTCTCTTCCCTTCTCTCTCCAGATTTTTACTATCTTCACAAAACAAAACAAAACAAAACAAAAACACCACGTGTCACTCAGGACTGTTACAAAAGGCGAAAGATGCCTCACAGAAGAATAGGGTTCAAGTCAGCGTACACCATGGGCAAATGGATGATATACCCAAGAAGCAGGGGTGGGGTGGCCCATGGGAGATGACCAAGAGGAATCCTGAGGGGTCAAGGGGAATCCTGACTCGACTGGCCTGACAGGATCCTTGTGAAGTCAGGCCTAGGGTGATCAGACACCACCTGTGAGGTAACGGACGACAGAGTATGTGAGATGTCCCAGCGGACAGATAGGGAGCCTGGGGGTTTCGGCTCGGCCGGTTTAGCAGGGCTCTTGCTAAACTGGATTTCTACAAGGAAGTACACAGATGAACCAGGACAAAATCAGGCGAAGCAGAGAAGGTTCGTCAGACGCGCTGCAAACTCCTCCTCTCCGTGAAGCCCTCCAAGATGGCTGGCCCACCCGTGTTGCTGAGCCCGCTCTATGTCCCTGGGTCCCCAGCCGTCTATCATCCATTTGGAATGAATGTGTCGTGTCGGAAGGGGTTGCACTCTTATCTTTCTATTGTTTCTGTTATTTAATTTTCTTTGTTTACATTTCATTCACTTTTTTTTAAAAAAAAAAAAGATCTCTTGTCACATTCTTTTCTGTATTACACAAGTGCCCAAGAAGAGGCCTCGATTGCACCAACCCTTAATGAATATGTATTAACTGCTTTGCTGAAGCTGCTGCCTTTGCACTTCTTTCTCCGGAAGATCACTCTAAAGCAGGGCAATAGCTGTGATGTCAGAGCCCTGGGGTTCCTGCCTGGTGAGGCCACTCACCAGCAGCAAGGCCTTGGGAAACTGATTGTGCAGTGTCAGCCTCCCCATTAACACTGGTTCGGTCCAGAAGGAAGTTAATGCACAAGGGAAATTCTAGAATATCTCACGGGAGGCAGCTACTGCTAAAAGGGAAAAATCGGGAATACCTAATAAGGGGCGGCTACTATGAAAAGGGAAGTCAAAATGGATTGGATGCTTACAAGTTTCCTAACTTCTCTCTGGACTGGTACTATGTACCGAGAGGACCTAGAAATGGGAATAATTAAATTTATTATGCATTTTTGATGCCTGAAATAATGCAAATGTTTCCCCAGCCTACGGACCGGTGTGTAAGAGTCATTAAAGATATTTTGTTGGCTCCTCAGGGTTCAAAGGGAAGTCTTGTGGACTTGGAATCTATAAAAAGAATTAAAGCCCTTTGGCTTCACAAAAGGAGACAGGGAGAGGGAGAGGCGACGCCACTTTGCCACTATCCCCCAATCGTTCTCACTCCCCAAAGTGAGGCCCTGATTAGTTTTAATAGTGAAAATGTTGCTTTAGACGAATTCAAAATCGATTTATTAAAATTGACAGATTATCCAGCCCTTTACCATAAAAGGATGGGCTCACGTACTCTGTAAGTGTTTCTCCAAGAAACCTGGGGTTGTAAATGCCTTCCTAGAACGCTATCAATTTAAATGATTGGGGAAAAAAAAAACAAGACATAATAAGTGACAGATTTTTCAAATCAGATAAAGATGGGAACCAGATTATCTGTCCGGGGTGATAGATTGCAGCAATAATAAATTCACTTCAAGACACTGGATCAATTTTTAATCAAGCCAAGAATTATTATTGCAGAAAGATAAAATGACCCATGAGAAGATGCCTTAATTTTCCACCAATCAAATTATAGCCTTTCTAAATAAGATGTAATGAGATCCACGGAATATCCAGGTTACACATCCCACCTAATTACCCCTGTTCCCTGCCATGTAGTGATATACTGGTGGCAAACTGACCTCTGCATTTGCCCAGATGAAAAGGTAATTAGTTTCTCCACCAAGCTCTGGTGAAAATAATAGCAATGACACATGTCATCTCCTGCCACCAAGTCACAGTCTCTGAGGTGTTTGTTCTCAAAATATACAGGATATGACCTACTGGGTAATAAACTACACAGTCATTAAGGGAAGCTTGCGTCTGACAGAAAAACAGCCGCCACCTCTAAGTTGGTGAGGGAAAAGCCTGGAGGTAAAGAAATCACTCTGCACTTGACATTAAACTTTATCAACAGGGAAAGACTCCCCTCCCCAACGTCCCCTAGGAACCACCAATCAGGAAATGGAGCTTGAATTACTGACCGTTGTGAAGGCTAGCGAGAGGCCAGATCCTTACGTTCCAGCTGACCCACCTGTTCCCATCCATCCTTTCAGGCTAATGTGCCTCCATTTGGGATCTTGAAGCTTCCTTCTCTCCTCCAAACGCTGCTGGAGGAAAGAGCATCAGTTCTCTCCTTAACAAATCTACATGGCGACCCTCCACCAGCCAAGCATTCATTCATCGACACTCACTATTGCGAGGAGACATATCCCCGTCCTTTTTCTGGTTCTTCAAACAGCCCATCCAGCCTGGATCAAACGAATCAAATCACTTTGTTCCTTGGTCAGAGTTGTGTTGGCTGGTTTAATGTTGACTTAACCCACGCAAGAGCCATTTCAGAAGGGGGAACCTCAGTTGAGAAAATGACCTCATCAGATTGGCCTGTGGGCAGGTTTAAGGTGTCTTTTCTTGATTGAGACAAATGTGGAAGAGCCCAGGCCATCACAGGCTGTGCCAGCCCTGGGCAGGTGGTCCTGAGTTGTAAAAGAAAGCAAAAGAGTGGTCCCATCTCTGGGTTGCTGGTCCTGGGTTCTATAAGAAAGCAGACTGTAAAGCAAGCCAGTAAACAGCATCCCTCTGTGTAGTCTGCATCAGCTCCTGCCTCCAGGATCTTGCCCTGTTTGAGTTCCTGCCCTGACTTCCTTCAGTAATGAACAGCAATGTGGAAATATAAGCCAAATAAATCCTTTCCTCCCCCACCCCCCAAAATAGAAAGCAAACAAGTAAGCCAGGAGGAGCAAGCCAGTCTTCTTCCATGGCTTCTGCTTCAGTTCCTATGTCCAGGTTCCTCCCCTGACTTCCTTCAATGGCAGACTATGATTTGGGAGTATGAGCAAAATAAACCCTTTCCTCCCCAAGTTGTCCTTTTCATCATGGGGTCTTAACATTGTAACCAATTGAAACCCTAATTAAGGCAAAAGTCATAGAACGCAAATTGAGCTGTCTTAGTGACGGGATTTCTTATATTTGTAGAATGTTCATTCGGATTCCCTCTTTCAGTTCATGATTAATCCTAGCTGAAGCTAAGATGTTCCTGTGCAAAGGCCAGGAATAAACTGGTGGTCTCAGGGTTGTGATCAGACTTTTGGTTTTTGAGGGAAGTAGCAGCCAACTTGAAGTGACATCTCTTTGGGATATTCTTATTGCTAAATCCTTTGAAGGGCAGTTTACACTTCACCAAGAGTGTACAAACTGCAAAGATCTTGAGTGTTCAAACACAGTGCAAGGCCACTCCAAATACCTTCTCTGACAGCAAGCTGATTTGCTATCCACTGGGCACAGGGGATGGGGGAGAAATCTGTCAGTTATTCTAAAGTTATTCTAAAGTTATACTAGATGTTAACTCATTCAACTGAAGATCTCAACATGGATAGTCCCGAAATGGATTTACTAATAAGAATTACTGTGTATTAGTCTTATTATTTTGATTATTTAATGTTTATGTTACAGAATGTTTAGGTCTCCTCCAAATTCATGTACTGAAGTCTCAACACCCAAAGTGAAAATATTAGAAAGTAAGATCTTTGGGAAGTATTGGGTTTTCTGAGATTGTGGGGCTAGAATCCCATGTTGGTACTGGTGCCCCCTGTGCTGGGACTGGTACCTCCCCGTGCTGGGGCTGGTGCCTCTATAAGAAAAGGAAGAGGCACCATTTCTCCTCTATGAGGACACAGCAAAGAGATAGCATCTGAAAATTGCACTAATTTTTAAAAATAATGGCAGCCTTTTGAGACCTGGAAAGGGGCCTCTCCATGGGCCTTGAGACCAAACCTATTCATACCTTGATTTGGGGCTTCTCAGCCTCCAAAGCTAGAAGAAATAAATGCTGTTTAAGCCACAGAACCCATGTTATTTTCATAGCAACCCAAGATGCTTAATATATGAATATATGAGTAATAATTGTTTTATTGATTATGTTACAATTTATATACAGTACTATGCAATGTGTAAAACGATATACACTTTTGGGAGCACAATGCTGACAATTTAATATTGATTGAGTCAACTCTACAAGACCTAACTCCTTTATTCTAACTACAGCGGGGGAAAAAATCAAGACTTATACAAGATACAAATTTGCACAAAGTCCCACAAGCACTAATAGCCCGGCATCCAGTCTCCACTTAACTACCAAGATAAAAAGCGAACGTTCCAGGAACCGGCTCAAGTTCACCTTCAGTTAGTCTTCAACAAGGATTATAACTCCTGGACAGCCACAGAGAGCCATGATGTCCCACTGGCAGGGCTCCCCACTTTCCTGTCGTGGCTTTGGATGCTCTGTGTCCTCCAAGCACTCCACCTTCAAAATAATTGGCACAAGTACAGAGATCATCATCTCTAGTTTAATGAATTCCAGCGATTCATCGTTTAGCTCCCCCCTTTCTTGCTAATTTATTAATAACACTTACAATGAAATTGGCATGCTGTATAAATTCTTACATTTTCTCTTTTCCTTAAAGTATCATTCCAGCTGATCCGAATGGCGCTATGCTAAGATTTACAGTTTATTACCAGTAACGCATCTCCAGCCAATTGACCATAAAAGTCAGCTACTTTTCAGTAATTCAGACTGTCCATTGTAGTGAATAGAATATTTGCTCAGCTGTATCTTGGGAATATTAACATCTTCAAATATCCCTTTGCATCTGGCATTTGAGCAAGCCAATACCCTAGAAATCATCGGTTGAATGGTCTCTTCTGTCTTCTTGGTGTACTCTTAAAGATGAAACAGCATAACTATTTGAACAACAACAGGCAGACCATTGGTGGTCGATTTATAGTATTTGTCTATGCTAATTGTATGGGCAGGTACTCATGGATTCAGCTGTAAACACCTCTTCTGTTTTCATATGAGTCTACTTTGGGAACACATTGTCATGACATAGCATTGCAATTCCATTGACCCTAGAGTCTAAACAAAGTCCATGCAGAGGTATTGCTCAACTAGTAAATTGTTTTCAGCAAGTTTTCAAAGTGTTACGCTACTAAGAAATCTTGGCAGAGCTCTTGGAGCCCTTAAACTGGGTTGTCTAAAATGGATCTGCAAAGCACCGCATGGCTACCGGAAGCAGATGTTCTCTCTAAGGCCATGAGCATTAGACACTAGATACACACAGAATGTGCTAGCTAAGGAAGCCATACTGCCACAGCCCCTGTTCTTACCTCTTATTTCCCCAGGAAATCTCTTGCCTTCATAATAATATCCATACCCCCCCTGACACACAACGCCGATTTAGTGGATTGGACCACGGCAGTTGGTGGCATTAGGTGTCCCCATGGGCTACTGTGTCATGAGTGAGATGTTTTTTATGATGCCACTTGTTAGTGGGAAATTTACTGAGATCAGAAGTAAGCGGTAAGCATTTGGCTGACACTTTCTAAAGAACCTGGGCATTCAAATAATTTTATTAAAATGTTCTCCTTGCCTCCAAGAAAGCAAGAAAAATGATGCTTAATTAAATGCTTAATGTTTACAATTCAAATATCAGTTTTAGGTCAAACTTATGATGTACTACACTCATATTTTTATATTATATAGACTTTATAGTTCATTGATATTTCTTATGCAATCAATGTAAATAGTATATCCAAGTCCATTTATATGACAGCATATTTTTATTCTTTAAAATTATGATAAAGGCTTATAGCTATTGCATCTTTACTTTTATTAGATATTTTTATCATATCCATGGCTTATTTAATAGTAAGCTGTTGGTCAAGATTGCAACGCCCAGTTATGACATTGTTCTTATGGGAAAAATATGATCATTTTACAATAGTTTTCAGAAATGGATTGTGGTCAAAGGCAAAAATAATTGTGCTTTAAAAGAAGCAATGCTTGTGTGTGTGTGTGTGTGTATACATGCATGCATGTGTGTACATGTGTGTTGTGCACATGCCAAACCTCTTTGCTATCTAAGGTGTGTCACTAGACAGTTTTTCCTTAGTGCAGGCTTTGAGAGACACCTGCAGTTTCTTGGATGCTCTGGCCCACAGCGCAGTGATGTAGTGGGACAGGAAAAGCTTTGTAGGGTTACCCAAGAGTTCATCACATGAAAAAGAGTAAAGCTCACTCTGGCCTCTCAGTCACCGTTCCCCTCCCGCCCCCCTGTTTGTAGCCATTTCCAGATTTCTAGACATTCTTAGCAATTGCAGAGTAAATCCACCTGCCTACTCCGAGATGGCCTTAGGGGAGACCAATGGTACAACAGATCAGAAAATAATCCATAACACCGAACTTCAAACAAGTGTGGAGTCGGTGTGATTCTGGTCCTTTAACATGCCTGATTCCCAGAGTGCCCACATTTTATTTACAAGGGTTTCTTATTTTCTGCACAGATGTTCAATTCTCCCGAAAGGATTCCCTGAACAATATTATTTATAACACTCAGAAAGCCACATAAATAGCAGTCTTTCGAATGAAAAGTACCTTTTTCAGTCATTTAAAAAGTAAGGTCTTCCTTTTTAACTGTGTAATCAGGCAATGGGAGACAGATTGTGAATATAGTGCCCATGGAGGCCAGAAATGGGCATTGGGTTGTTGGGGATTGGAGATACAATTGCTTTGAGCTGAAAGATTTGAGAAATAGGAACTGAACTCTGGTCCCCTGCAGAGCAGCAAGTGCTCTTAACTAATGAGACATTTCTCTACACACCACACACACACACACACACACACACACACACACACACACACACACACCGGAAGGGGAGAACACAAGAACTAGGCTGCCATGGAACTCACTATGTAGCCCAAGCAGGTCTCAACAATCCTCTTGGCTTAGACTCCCCAGTATTGGGATTATAGAGAATTTTTTTTTTTTTTTTTTTTTTTTTTTTTTTTGGTGGTGGTGAGTTGGTTGGTTGGTTGGTTGGTTTGCTTTGCTTTTGGTTTTTTTTTCAAGACAGGGTTTCTCTGTGTAGCCCTGACTGTCCTGGAACTCACTCTGTAGACCAGGCTGGCCTCAAACTCACAGAGATCCACCTGCCTCTGCTTCCCAAGTGCACCACCACTGCCTGGCAGGATTAGAGTGATTTTAATGTGTCAAGTAAATAAGAACCCCATGTGTCCTCAAAGGTCAGGTCACTGAATAGGACACATATGGGAAATTTTAAATCAGTCTCCAAAGCCATGGGACACCAAACGTGAAGCAAGATGGCTTGGTGATGCTGTAGAAACCCACTTGGCACCACCCATGCATGTCTCAGGCTACTGTGTAGCCACTTCCCCCTGCTGCAATCTTCCCTCCTGCAGCGAAGACGGAGCTCCCCAAGATGCTAGAAGCTAATGGGACTTACGAGAGTCAAGGAGCTCAGGAAGGTGCAGGTTCTCAAGGCTCCTCCCCAAGACTCTAACAGGGGTGAACAAGCCCTGGAACAGGGGAGTCTGGCCATCCCCGTTGCATGTAGCACTCAGGAACTGCCACCCATGCTGGAGTGGGCTTTGTGGCGGTGCAGCTGTCTTTGAATTATCTGTGCTCCTGGAAGGATGAGGGGTTACCCTCATCCACACTCCTGTGAGTGACCCCAGTAAATTCCGTGGCTCGGTACACTAGACGGAGTTGTTTCTTCGGTCTGTTGCTGGTGAAGGGATGTGTGTTCGTTTCCCCGGCGAAAGTCACACAGCACAAGCTCACACAGGCTCAGCACAGTCACTTTCTTTGTTTGCTCAGGCCATGGGACCTGCCTTGATTGGCAGTGGGCAGCAGCCACTTTCATACCAGGAAATGTGCCAGGAAGCACGGGACAGGGAAGGCAGATCAGATGCCATGTCAGGCCTGGGTATTACATGCCGTGGCTCTTGTGGTGAGCTTCTCAGGCTGGCAAGAACACAGGGAAGGAAGCTGGAGAGTTCAGGGAAGATGGCAAGTGCCCAGGCAGAACCTCGGTCCAGAGACAGCTGCCGCCAGCAGAAACCACTCCAGCTGGTTTCAACACAAAGTGATTTATTATTAGATTTAGGTGACTTAAAACATGTTCGCAGAGAGTCTCCAGGAGCAAGTCCTGGTGCCCTACCGCCGTGGGAAGCTGTCACCTTCTCATAGCACGTCGTGTTTGGAACAGAGCGCCCCTTACTTTCCTGCGCTGGCAGAACAGGTGCTGTGGGGTTTCCACGCACTGTTCTCAGCTCTGACCCAGCCTGGTACATACACAGAACCAATCGAACACACTGAATCAGAGTTCTAAGGTGGTTCTAAAGTTCAAGTTCTTTTCTATTCTTCAGCTTTTGCAACAAAGGAGAGTCGAGTTGTGTTAAAAATCACAGGTGGGGCCAGCTGTGGAGGTCGAGGCTAGTAATCTTAGTGTCCAGGACCTGGGGCCAGAAGAATCAGGCATTCAAAGCTAGCGGAGGCTACAAGAGGCACCATCTCGAAAAGAAAACAAAAATAGCAAAGGCGATCATAATCTAGAGATAGCAAAGGAGCAAGGGCGAGTGAACGGTAAGAAGCTGCTTCAAGAAGAAAGCATGGCTTCTAGTCCAGGAGGCAGACTAAGCCAGAAAGGGACATGCCAAGCTAGGGACTGACACAGAAAGTCAGGGTCAGCTGGAGCAGACATATCGGTGGCTGCTCCCTTACAAACGAGGAACCCAGCAACCCAGCTGGTTGCTTCAAAGGCTCAACTTGTTTATTTGCCTGTGTATCTGAAGCAGCAAGTAGAAGCTTCCCGGCCACCCTTGCCTTCTTTAAGAAAACTTGGAGAGAGGAAAGGATGGGCCTCTCCTGATGGTTCAGCCTGCTGTGGCACTCATGCTGCAGCCGGGCCTCGTGGGTGGCAGGAGTCACCTTGTATTCAGCCAAACAGGCAGCTCCTATGCTCTGAAAGGTTACCCACGGCTGCCTCTGCTCCTCATCCCCACTCCGCTCATCTCCCACAAGCATTCTGGAAACTGGAAACAGCACAGTCCTCTTTGTGTGCATACATGTCTAACCTTTACGGGTACCCTCAACAGAATTCCCATCAGCTTGTGTTGGGCATGGGCAGACCTCTGACACCAAGGCAGGCCAGTGTTCTCTAAAGCCAGTTCTGGTCTTGTATTCAGGAATCTGCCCACATGGCAAGGAGAACCCCAGGCGGTGGCTGCTCGGGTTCTCCATGTTTTATTTCCTCCCCATGATGATGGGATAATTAAAGGACTGGAGAGCTGGAGCTTAAGAAGTGATGATGAATCGTTCCAGGGTATACACAAACCAAACCCCCAAACCACTAATGATGGGTCCAGAAGGGATCCCCAACACATCAGGGCTTCCACCTCTGGAGCCAGAGTCCAGGAACAAATGAAGAGACTTTGAGGGCCGCTGCTGAGATGGACCACATCCTCAGAAGTTCCTGGGAGCACCCCAGACAGAGCTGCCAAGCTTCGTTGTGAAGAAGCTTTCACAAGCCTTCCCAGCTTTTCTGGCTCACAGGGGAAGAAAACAATACAAATAATTCTGCAAATGACTTCAGAACTGAACTGGAAAGTAGGGAGGTCGGATGCAGTTTGCAAGTTTGTCAGCATCCAGTGTCCTACCCTGAAGCCTGACTCACTTTAAGCCACCTCTAATTCCTTAGAGGTGCACATGTCTCGCCATTAAACACTCATTTGCTTTAGAATTCCCTCCCACTTTCTTAAGCAGATGTCCAAGAGTGGGCGCAACTGTAAGCCCATTGCCCTCAACCCTACAGAGTGGTTTGCATTTTCGGGGGAACTAGAAACCTTGAAATCGAGAGTGGAAAATAAAGAGAGGACACATCATTTTCTGACTGTCAATTTGATGAGTTTTAAGCTCACCATGGAAACGAATCTCTGGGTGTGTCTGTGAGGAATATTCTCAATTAGTTTGACTAGAGGCCCGACGGCCCACCGTGAATGTGGGCGGCACCATTCTGTGGGTGGGGGTCCTAGACAGAATAAAATGGAGACAATACCTGCATTCATCAGCCTCTGCTTCCCCGCAGCGAACTCAGTGTGGCCAGCTGCCTCCTGACGCCTCAAGTGTCCCGTTCAGGTACATGCACTTAAAAAGCGAAATAAAATATTTTTAATGCAAATTTTGATTCCGTTTCCCTGATGGCACCAGACCAAGCTGTAAGTAGCAAGGGCTTGGGGAAAATCCCCTGAAGTCAAACAGCTGGGTAAAGGAGGTCGCATTTGGTCTTGCGGCCACTACCACTACCCATTGCGCCATTGGTTCTAAAATCGGCAACCCCTGGGGACTCACTACAGATGCACCCGTGAGGACCCCTCCCTAGAGTCACGGTATCAGAAGTTTCAGGGTGTTTTGATTGTTTTTCTTGTTGCCGTCACTGAATGCCTGACCTGAAGCCACTCAAGGAAGAAAGGATTTATGATGGTTCACAGTTCAAGGGCACATCCACTGTGGCAGGGAAGGCAGGGAGTCAGAGGTGGGAGGCAACTGGCCACAGAGTCCACAGCCAGGAACGCGGGTGTTGTCTCCATTTTATTCTGTCTAGGGCCCTCACCCACGGAATAGTGCTGCCCACATTCACAGTGGACTGTCTGACCTCTAGTTAAACTAATCTAGACTCTTCTTCACAGGCACGCCCAGAGATTTATTTCCATGATGATTTTAAAACTCATCAAATTGAGCCTGGTCTTGGTGGCGCACACTTTTAATCCCAGCACTCAGGAGGCAGAGGCAAGCAGATTTCTGTGAGTTCAGGGCCAGCCTAGTCTATAAGAGCTAATTCTAGGACAGGCTCCAGAGCTACAGAGAAACCCTGTCTTGAAAAACAAAAACAAACAAACAAAAAAAAACCCTCATCAAATTGACAGTCAGGCTTAACCATCACGTAAGGTCCACAGGTCTGTGGGTCACCAAAGCTTCCATGGGATGCTACTGCTTGAAACCATCACATTGGGCAAGAGTTGATTCTTCAGGGATTAGGGTGACTTGCATCTTCTTTGTTCGGGGGTTTTATATTGTTTCATTTACTTTCCGCTATAAAGTCTTTTCTGTCATTTCTCAATGGAGTCTTGCGCTGTCTTTGGAATTTTTATGTATTACAGACGTCTGTGCTAATTACTGCCACTCAGGAGATTGTTTCTTCGGATAAAGCAGAGAAGATATTGCCTCTGTCCCGAAAGACGCATTGCTCTTGTCTCCTCCCCAGCAAAGAGTGACAGCACAGCCTACAGAGCCCATCACGGAACGCACCGGAAGCACTTAACGGGCTATCCAAATCCAGTCATGTCTGAGCACTGGGTTATGAGACGCAGTTTAGCTGCTGCAGGCGCATGCGTCATACCTTGGAAGGGATCATTCCCCCAGGCCCGCAAACGGAGGTTTCTCTGCTCGAGTGGAAACATTTCTCCAGAAAATTCCCCACTACGACAGCAACAAAGATGTAGTCACTTCTTTTTCTCACCCAGAACCACAGACCTTCAACGCTTCCCCAGAGCAAGTCTCCGCACGGTCTGTGATGAAACGCAGGAACACAAAAACCAGGAAGCAAGCAAAACGTTTTCTTCGTCTTCTTCAGCCAAAAGTAATGGCATCACATTCTGTTCAGTTCACAATCCGCTGCAGGTCAGCGCCACCCTTCCTTTCACCTGACCCAGTCTGGTCCTTCATCCCCACCTCACTCCTGCGCTGGCTGGACTCCAGGCAGGGGATGTTAGAAGTTGGAAGTGTGATACACTCGCGACGACAGCACATACCTCCCTGCATCTGCACTAAATTCAAACCATTCTTCGCAGCACTATTAGACACGACCAAAGGCACTTGTAGCCAGTAGGTGTCCTTTGATTGTATTTTTAGAATAGCCCATGAATAAAATAGAGTTGGATGGCCCAAAGAAAACCAATAACTAAATCTGACAGTCGGAATATATCTGGAGAATTCCAACGTATCGTTTGGAGACCCGTTCCTGCATTGTCATTGGAAGTCATGTGTTCTGTTCTGATTCCCAACTTCCGATAACCCGAGAGTTGATTTAAGCGTTGAAAGATACAAGAAAGCAACCCCAAAGCCCAGTGCCATTAAGAGAGCAAGCGCTAGACGCGTGTGCACACACAAGCACATTCATGCAAATGTTCCAGTGCCGTTTGAGACCAGGAAAAACCACAGAAAGGAAAAAAAAAAACAACTTCACAGCCTCCTGCTGCATCACCCCTGCCTAAATCAGAGCCTTGCCCCAGAGCTCAACGCCCCCACTACTGTTTCCTTCAGTATTTAATTAATTTGCACCCACATTCCCACAACTCATATTCCTCAAGTTCCATCAGAGCCCAGCCCCAGAGAACCAGACACAGATCCGCACTCTCGGAAGCTGGCACTCTGGCCGTATTTAACAAGAAGCAGCACTGACAGTAATTGGAGTTTCATATCAAGGTAAATAAATGGCAAGATCATAAGAACACACTCCAGTGGGCCCTGTGCGTCCTGGAACCGCTAACATCAGAGAAGCAAGTTTAGCATCAGGCCTCGGTGGAGTTGCATTTTCTATAAACAAACAACGTGAAGAAAGCCTCGCCTTTGTCAAGCGTGATTCCCACTGAAGAGAAGATGAATATTCTGTTTCATATATCTGTTACCAGAAGCTGCGGCTTCATTTATTTGGTAGAAGGCTTTCACCCCCTCAGCACGCAGACCCACATCACATGACCCGCAGTGGGCCTGCAGCCTCTCCCAGCAGCAGCAAATTGTCCAACTGATTAACTGTGCTGGGGTAATTAGCGCTCCAAGTGAGTCCCTTTAAGGTTGGCTTGTCTTTCTCGTTTATCCACACTGAAGGGAGTACTCGCCTTCTAGAACTAGCAAGTTTCCTCTGGGACGAGCTTTCTCAACCTCAGCACCATCAGCATTGTTGCTGGTTGGTGGGTGTTGTGGGGTGGCAGTAGGCTCAATGACAACTCTACAGACCGTGATTGAGACCTGTGCCCAAACTCCCGGGACCTGTAGATATGCCACACTACGAGGTCAGAGTTAATTCAGGTTCACAGATGGAATTAAGATTGCAAAGCAGCTGGCCTTGAAACAGAGATTTTCTTGCAGGACCTGGGTAACCCAGTGACATCCTAAGGCCCTGAGAAGTGCAGATGAAAGAGGTACAAAGATGGGAGAGACACGAGGTTTCAAAATGCAAGGGGGACCTGGACCCACTGCCTCTGGATTTGGATACACAGCAAAGGACCATAAGCCAAGGAAGCTGGGAAGGCCAAACAAGTGATTCTCTTATAGAGCTCCAAATGAAGGCTGCCTAATGACATCCTGGATTTAGCCCTCTGAGCTACATGTGGTGTACCTATGATGCCAGCCCTGGGAAAGATTGAGGCAGAAACATCTCAAGTTTGAAACCAGATTAGTCTTCGTATGCAGAGAGAGACCCTTCCTTACGAGGAAATCCTCACCTGCCCTAGCAGAAAGCGAGTGAGCTCTGCAGAAGGCAGGTGAGAAGGTACGAAAGACAGAAGCTAAGACCAGACCACTGCAGAGCTTAGCCCTCCCTAGGGCGGGGGGAATAATAACAGTGCTAAGGGGTCGACAGCACTTATGTAGCCTCCAAGACTTTTAGCAGCTGCACTGTGACTCCGCCCCCACCCCCAGGCATACTGAGACATCCTTCCCAGAGCCTTCAGGTTTCTGTAGCCTGTACATCAGAGGTGGAGAAGCAACAGAATACATGGAGGATGTAGAAGCCGTTCTCGGTGTTTGGAAGGTTTGAAGGGTGTTGAAAGGTGATTGGGAGAAATGAGAAAGGCCCACACAGGTCAGAAAACTGCTGTCTGTCCAGTCCTCTGACCCTCTCTGTGAAGACAGAGTTCACATCACATGGAGGCTGATCTTTTGCTGTATTTTGGCAATGCCGGGGACAGGATCCATGGCTTTGGACATGCTAGGCAAGTGCTCTCCACCACGCACATTTATAGTATGTGTGAACTGCTTCACATGTATATGTGTGTGCACAGGTAGGGGTGCCTGTGTGCATCCATGCAATTGAATGTAGAGGCCAGAAGTCAGCTTTGGGTGCCTTGCTACCCACCTTGATTTTTGAGACAGAATCTCTGACTGCCCCAAATATCAACAAGTTAACTAGTCTGCTTGGTCAGCAAACTCCAGGGACCCACCTTTCTCTGTCTCTGCTAAAATTACAAGCAGGGAACCATTGCCTCTGGCTCTTTTTAAAACATGAATTCTAGGAATCGAACTCAGGTCTTCATGCTTGTAAAGTACTTTACCCACTGAACTATCGTCCTTCTGTCGGTTAAGGGAACCTCATTTCAGAAAGTACCTCCATAAGATCCAACTGTACGGCATTTTCTTAGTTAGGGATTGATGGAGGAGGGCCCAGCCCATTGTGGGTGGTGCCATTCCTGGGTTGGTGGTCCTGGGCTCTATAAGAAAGTAGGCTAAGCAAGCCATAGGGAGCAAGTCAGTAAACAGCACCCTCCATGGCCTCTGCATCAGCTCCTGTCTCCAGGTTCCCCATCTCTTTGAGTTCCTGTCGTGACTTCCTCCAAAGATGAACAACAATATGAAAGCATAAGTCAAATAAACCCTTTCCTCCCCAACCTGCTTTTTGGTCATGATGTTTTCTTGCAGCAATGGAAACCATAACTAAGATATTCCTAGTCTACTTTATACCATTCTGATGAACACACACACACCCTAGGAGCAGGAAGTAGAGAGATCTTAGAAAATGTTTTTGAATAAGGAGCTAACTATGAAAAGTGGCAATGATGCTTACTCAAGGTTGGGCTGTCCCCTTACTCCCAATCTCTGCTTCTGTTACTGTGGGTCAGCCCTGGGAGCTGTAACCGGCGTTGCTGGGTATGCAATCAAGACGTCTGGAGGAAATTCCCTCTATTCACTGACACTGACCCCTTTTAACCACGTGGGCTACAAGCTTCTTTGGTTTTCATTGTCTTTTTCTTATTACAGACAATGGTTTGCTTCAGAGCCACCTGGAACTCGTTTGCTGCCCACCTACCCCAAGAATTTTGCAATGATCCGCCTGCTTTCGCTCTCCCTGGGTAATCACCTCTTGGGGCCAAGCACACCCGGCTGTTACTATTACTGTTCCCCAGACTCCTGTGGCAGGATCCTCTGTCTAGAAGGACCCCATTAAAACACAATGAACTGCAAATCCCAAATCACTGCCCGATATCACTTTGTAGGATCAACGATTTAGAGTTTCTTTTATTCATGGAAGATTCAGGAAGGAGCTGCAGGGAGAGAGAGCAACTGCCAGACAGATAGCCACCCTCCCTGCAAAGGACAGTAAGTAAGCATCCATAAAGGGTCATTCTGCTACCATGGATTCTTCTTCAGGCCTGCATGTCTGCCTTATTTTGCTATCATATTAAGCATCAAAAAAAAAAAAAAAAAAAAAAAAGCCAGCCCCTTTGCAGCGTCAGGGATATTTCTTGCTTTTTACCTGAGTTTTCCTTTCTTTCCTTAACTTCCCCCACCCTCTTCTTTCTCGAAGAGGTAATTAGCCTTAGGGAAAGAGGACAGAAATGGAACATTGCATCAGGAAAAGCATTTGGGTTATGCTTTATTGATGTCATGTTTAACAACGTGCGTGCGCACGCGCGCACACACACACACACCAAAAACCCAACAGTAGTTATTTAAATCGGTATGTGATGGAGCGGTTTTATTATCTTACACTGAGCTGAACAAACGGAAACCAAAGAACTTCTGTCATCCAGTTGGTAATTAGAGAGAATAAAATGTGATTTCACATTGAGCAAAATGCACCTGAACTCCCGCAGGGATGGCAGGCCCCGCCGGAAACCCCTGTTGAGGGCTGGAAAGCCAGTCTGCCTCCAGGCTTGGTGCAATTCCAGAAAGATGAGTCCCCTTCAGCAGGAAGTTCTGCCTTTCACATCAGAATGGCACGGAGGAGATCCCAGGCAAGATCCCAACCTCAATCAGAAGTGGGAGTGTCAGATGGAATGGCTCAAAGCTTGGCTCTGGATCTTGTCAAGCTAAGGCAGCAAGTGCTCGGGCGGCTTCCACTGGGGTGGCTTCCGTAGTCACTGAGGAGATGGGGAGAGAAGGCAAAACCTGAGGCAAGACTCCTGATCCTCTGGTAGTGGAAGTATAGATGGTTGGGTGCTACTATGTAGGTGCCGGGAACATAACATGAAAACACACGTGAAACTTCCGTAGGGCTAGGCTGGCTAGGCTGGGCGTGGCCAGCATGCCTAGGAAAGAAGACATGTAAAAGTCGAGCGGGTTACTTGGGGGGAACTTCATTCAATCAACACTTATTATTATTCCCCATGTGAAAATGAGTAGTTACAGGGAAAAAAATTGAAAAGGACAACACATAAGACATGGCTTCTTTCTTGAAAGTAGGTCGATATTTATAGAAGTAATTGGGCTACAATTTAGAACCGAATACTTGCTCTAGGGAAGATACAGCCAAATACTTCCCTGCCATTCACAATGACGAAGTGATCCAGAAGGGTCTGAAGAACACCAGGGTATCCGAGCTGAGCCTCTCAGTCTGATGAAGTACCTAAGTTGGGAGCACAGCTGGAGCAGAGGCCCAGTGACACAGATGTAAGGCACATCTGGGGGGCAATGTTCCCTAGAGAGAGAAAGCTGAGAAGGAAAACGCTCTTCCTGGGGTGTGGCCCCACCAAAGCTCTTGAGTACCTATTGTACTCAGTGAGTAATATATTCTTTAAAATTCCTGGCGTGCCCTCCCCCCCAGCGGCCTGACCAAGATCCCCGGGCAGCGGACTCGCAGAGCAGCCGCAAGCCAGGCAGAGACGGCTGCCAGAGCGGTGCAGATTCCCAGCAGCGAGTGGCAGAGCTGGTCCTGCCATGCAGCGGCAGGGGAGCCACCCAAGTGGGCGGGTGAGCAGGCAGCAGATAAAAGGCTTACAAGACATAGTAAATAGACATAAAGTTGAACATTTATTACTTAAAGGAGAGAGAGAGACAGAGAGACAGAGAGGAGACACGTGTGCACACGCCAAGAGAGAGAGAAGAATGAGATTAAAGATGGCGACCGAGAGGTCAGAGGTGGCTGGGAGTGGGCATGGCTTGTCCCTTAAAGGGACCAGAGACCAAAGAAATAACAGTGAGTATGACTAACACATTCCAAAGTGGCCCCATGTGCCATGCTTCCTGTGATCTCTGGATAGTAATTGCCTGGGATCTTGGCCCACAGAAAGAGTAAGCAGTGGTGTTTCAGTTTGGGCGTTGTTGTTTTATGGTTGTTGCTATTGCTGTTGTTGATATTCTTTCCTCACTTCTCTTTTGTATACAACTTTTATTAATTCTTTGGCAATTTCATGCAAGTGTACAATTTCTTTTGATCATATTCACCCTGCATCCCCACCCCCAACTCCTCTCAGACCCACTTCTCACCTACCACCCCATCTCGATTTTGAGTCCTCTTCTCCTAAGTCCAATTTAGGCTGCCCATGTACTTACGGGTGTGAGGTCACCCCACTGTCCACGGTCATCCTACCAGGAGCTACACCCTAAAGAAACCCTGACTCTCGCAGCAGCCCTCGGGGGTCAATAGCTCCTCAGCAGGAGGAGGAGTGAAATGCGGACTTGCTCGTGTAGGTCTCCAGCCATGACCAGATATTCCACCAGGGTCCCCCCGATTTCTGTCTCTTCCATCTGTAAGCTCCCTCTCCCAAGAAGGTCCCTGGGCCTTGCAGTAAGGGGAATGAAACAGATTCTCATTTATGGCTACACTCCGCAGACACCTATCTTTTGCCCTTCGACCAGTTGTTTGACCAGAGGTTCCGTGTTTACCACTGACTCTGAAAAAAAAAAAATCCCTCTCTGATCAGGTGTGAGAGCTGCCCCAACCTAGAAGCAGTGTTTTGTTGTTGGTAGCTTTTTTTTTTTAGGTGACTACACTTAGGTAGAATGATGTCACACTTAGGTGACCTCATGAATCCATGAGGATAACTGACAGGGCAGAAGCTTAGCATCCAAGACCAGAGCAGGGAGGACCACCCCATGGAAAAGCTGCTCACTGAGGCCCAATACCCTAGTTTGTTCCTTAGCATTACAAGCACCCTTTTCAATGGCCTACATGTACAATGCTCAGGAAGAGGCCCTGGGGTAAGAACTCATGTCTTAAAAGAATACTGAGAATTTGGCTCTGCAAGGTGACAGTACACACAAATCTCAGGTTGCAGATTCTATACTCAGCTCTGACGGCCAATAGTGTAGTTAGCTCCTTGGCAAGTTTTAAGGTGAATTGCCACTGGGTACTGTTCAATGAGGGTATTACTTCCTAGGTACAAGGAATACTCAGCTCTCGCTCTTCTGAGTGGCAAGCAACGACTCACACCAGCAGTCTTGCTCAATGACAAGATTATGATACACAGTATTCCAAGGCCCATCACTGCAAGCGTCCCTCAAGCTCCATATATATTCTATTCTATTGATGGAATTCAGCAAAAATAGGATCCACATGCCTCCAAAGTACAGAGTACAAGCAATCATCAAAGTTGCCCGTGCCACCCTGAATACATTATGTAACTAGTCCACATAGAAAAGCAGGTTGCAGAGGATACCCCATCCCCCTTAGCTGTTTAAACCAGCAGCTATGTTCTTGGATTGCAAGATTCTCTCAAATATACTAAAGATTTAGCTTCCTGCCTGGGAAAGAATGTCATTGGGCTGGAAATACAATGGACACTGTGTGACCCGATGAACAAGATAATGTGCATGGAAGTGGGGGTGAACCTCATTCCATTCACACATTCCATTTAGTTGTTCTAAAACACACGTTTTATATATACGTGTGTGTGCATGCGTGTGTATGTGTGCATGCATGGTGAGAGCATTCACACGGTGAGCTTAAAATTAATAATCAAATTTGCACATCATTTTAATTAAATCCACATTTTTCCTGTCTCCCCAGCTGTTGGCCCGTTGTTTAGTGGCATACATCTGGCAGGCCTCAGAATTCTCCACAGCCACCAGTCCTCTCAGTCCCTAGATACACCTGCTCGCTGCAGCTGGTCGCCAACAGGTGCAACGGAAGCCTGCTTGATGGGCATTATAAACACCCCGCTGTTGAGCATCTGTGAGGTAACAAAGGGCCCCCGATCCTAACCTCGGTACTCCTTCCTGCAGGGCAAGTGAGAAACACCCTGCGTGCACCAAACATGCTGGCAAGCACCAGCCACTCCCCGACTCCAGGAAGAAGTGCTTTGGGTCAACCAGGCGTTAACAGCTGAGCCACCTTCGCAGTCATTAACAAAGGTCCCCTCAGAGAGCTGGACCTGGTGGTTCCTGGTTTATCTCATCTTCCAAGCCCTCGGCTAGTGGCCTGGATGCTCCGTCTCCATCCTAATAAACAAGGCACAAATCTCCTCATGGTCCCCCCGCTTGTGACCATTAGCCACCTGGTTTTGATTGGGGAGCCTGCAGACCAGTGCTTCCCCGAGAACTTCCAAATGAGAAGCATATGGAAGCCACGCATAATGGGAGAATTACCACACCGCCGCTCCTTGTTGATAGAGTGATAGATATTTCAAAGCAAGGCGTTCAGAATGTTGTTCAGCATCTTTCGGGTTCGATTTGGATGTTGCTCCAAACCCCAGAGTTTGGAAAGGGGTTCAGATAATTTCTCCTGTGGCGATCTGAAAAGCCTCTCATCCTATCCTGACGGCGTCTATGTAATTAGTCCAGATATAAACACGGGTCTAAAACTGTGCTCCATGGCACGCAGGTTAATGGACTCATACAATAAAGCAATAGGTTACAATGAGGAATTTTGATACAATTAAAACCATAAAGCTAATGATGGTCTGTTTGAAATGAATGTCTAGATGGGAATGAAGCACTATAAAAACGCTTCCTCATTAAACAGTTCTGGGTCTACTCACAGAGGTTCACAGAGGGTGCCAGTCACCTAACAGATAAACTGAGCTGGGACTAAACACACAAAGATGGCCTCCATACCACTACTTCCCTTGGTACTCACCTTGCACCAATGCAATACTCGCCCTGCACCTGTGAGATGAAGGTCAAGTACCTCTTCATCAGCATCCTCTTGGAGCCTTTTCACACACTCTCTAAGCTACTGTGTATAGTCGGTCTGTCACCTGACACGTGCAGAGGTTGCATCTGGGGGTCATTTGATCCTTAGCCTCCATGACGCCTCGCTACTTGCTGGGCAAGCTCATTACATCACCCTGTGGCTGTTAAAGCACCACGGAGCACTGTGTGAGAGACTGCATCTATTTCCATGCAGGATCCTTATTGGTCGTCACTATAGTGTCTAAAACACAATTCCTATGCCAAGGAAACGTGAACATGGGAAACAAAACTGGTGTTGGTGTTGTAGAACTGGATACCAAAGGATCGGACTGCAAGGCCCACAACCTTCCTCATTCCTTCACAAAGATCCGCAGAGATAAAGTGTCAGGTGGTGTTCTCCCAGGAAGGAGCTCATCCTGTCTCTTAGAGATAGTCTAAAATGTTCTCCAGGGATCTCCCTATTAAATGCTGGGGGCAGAGGCTTGTGTGATCACGGAAGGCAAAAGTTCCAAGATGCCATATACTGGATTTTTGGGATCCAGTCTGTTTGGATGCTCACCTTCCTGGACCTGGAGTGAGGGGGGAGGAACTTGGACTTCCCACAGGGCAGGAGACCCTGACTTCCCTAGGGGACAAAGAGGGAGGAGGAAAGGGAGGGGGGGAGTGGGAGGGCGTTGGGAGGAGGGGCGTAAATGGAAACTTTTTATAATTTAATAAAATTACAAAAAAAAAAAAACAAAAAAAAAAAAAAAAAGTTCCAAGATGCTATGGGAAGCAGTAGACAGACAGGCTCATGTAGTCACCACATCATACCATACACACATTACTTTGAAATTTGGTGGTAAATCAGAGTGACCTATGACCTTTCTATAACTCCAGATGACCAGACTCCATCCTCCGAGGATCGGTGTGTCCCATTTGATACTTCTTGTGTGTTAGAAAGCACAAATCCCCAAGATAAGACTGCTGGTTCCCACACTGAGGAATGGCCTGAGTCTGTTTAAAGGCAAGTTCTTCTTGGGCCTGGGGTGGTGCAGTCCTGTTGGGCTTGAGCCATGGTCTCCAGACGCTCTACCCCGTAATGTATTCAACTGTTTTCTTCTTGCTTGATATTTAGGTTCTGTTTCATATTCTGATGTTATAAATAACAATGCACTGAACATCCTTGGGCATTCAATTTCTGAATAATTTACTTTATAATAGACTTATAAAAGAGAAATTACTGAGTCATAAAGGATGTGAGCTCTTTTTCAGTTCTTAATACATATTGCTAAATTGATTTCTATAATGCTTATGCCGATTTATATTCCAAACAGCCAAGTCTGCAAATGTACCTCCCTGTACCCTTACCAACCCTGAAGAACATCTTTACTTTTGCCAGTTTGATAGGTGGAAACGATTGCTCATTTCAATCGGCATTTCTTTACCATAAAAGCAGGACTTTCAATGTTATGAGTCATTAATAATTCTGCGAACAGTCCCTGGCCACTGTCGGGTCAGTCTTAAATTATTCCTTTGTCAAATGTTTTCAATTGAAGACTATCATGGTTTTCCCCCACCCCCTTACGAGATTACATTTCCAATTTCATAATTGAAGTCAGAGGGGAAGGTAAAAGCTTTTTAAAGAAGTTCATCACTGACTTTTGAGAGCACCCCAGCATTCATGTGGAGAGGGCGTGTCTGCCCCTGTAGTCACATGGAGAGGGCGTGTCTGCCCCTGTAGTCACATGGAGAGGGTGTGTCTGCCCCTGTACTTACATGAAGAGGCCATGTCTGCCCCTATTGTCACATGAGAGGCGTGTCTGCTCCTATAGTCACATGAAAAGGACATGTCTGCCCCTGTACTTACATGAAGAGGGTGTGTCTGCCCCTAAAGTCACATGGAGAGGGCATGTTTGCTCCTTCAGGCAGAGGTTTGCCATAAAATTGGAGTACTAATCTTTTTCTTCCGTAACATCTGTGTGTTTCAACTCACAGCAGGAGAAAAAGACAAATTCTGCATTTTGTTCCTTGAGGGATAGTTGTTTGGCAGTTTTACTTTTTAAAAAAAAAAAAACAGGAAAGGAATGGATAAGTAATCGAAATAAAACTGCCACCAACACTGTTCCACCGGAGTGGGACAGCCACACAAAACCAGGGATACGCTGCAGCAAAGAGTCCTGTGTTTGCCAAGTGCAGTCGGAGCACTCAAAAGGCTGGATTTTGTTGTGAAAGAAAACAATAAAAATGAAATATTTAAATCTTTTCAACACAGCATGAATTCTGAGCACTAAATTCAATCTACATACTGTGGAACCTAAGTTAAATTCAGAATTTATTAAGCGCTTAGCATGTCAGGTTTTAGATCTGTCTCAGATATTCCTCAAAATGAGTCAAATCACCCAAATTTATGATTTTAAAGATTTGTTTTTAGTGCATGCATATGTGCCAGTGTGCATTCTTGCATTTGTGTGTGTGTGTGTGTGCATGCATGTGTGTGTGTGTTTGTGTGTGTGTGTGTGTGAATGCAGGTGCCTTTGGGGGCCAGAGGTGTTAGGTCCTTTAGAGCTAGAGTTGCGGGAGCTTGTGAGCCACCCACTGTAGGTACTGGGAAACAAACTCAGATCCTCTCAAAGAATAGTCTGTGCTCTTAACCACTGACTGTTCCAGTCCCCAAATTCATTATTTTAAACTTCGTTTGTGGGTCTCAAGAATGTTCTACCACTGAACTCCATCCCAACCCAGGGTTAAGCTTTGAAGGTAGCTTCATGCATGTCAGTGAGAATGTAGTAGAAGCAATGTATGTGTCAAAAGTTTTCAAAATCCTTATACTTTTGAATTAGTCATTTCCTGTCTAATGGTTTATCAAAAAGGAAAAAACAAGAAAGGAGGGACAGATGAACAGAAAAGAAGAAAGGAGATGGAGGGAAGAGATAAAGAGGGGAGAAAGGGGAAGGGAGGGGAGAGGAGGAAAGAGACAGAAAGGGGGGAGAAGGAAAGAGAAAAGAAGAGGAAGGGGGAAGGGGAGAGAAAGGGAGGGAGGAGAGAAACAGAAAGTAAAGGTGAAGGGAGGGGAGGGAAGGGGAAGATAGGAGAGGGGAGGGAGGGGAAGAGGAAGGAAAAGAAGGGGAGGGAAAGGAAAAGGGGAAGGGAAGGTGACGAGAGGGGAGGAATAGAGGAGGGGGTAGAAGGGGAAGAGAAGGGAAGGAGAGGCAGGGAAAGGAAAGGAAAGAGAAGAAAAGGGAGAGAGAAGAAGGAAGCCTAAGCATATGAAGAGTTTTGTGCACAAAGCTGTTGCTCCTGTACATAGACAAAGAAGGAAACAGAAAGCAAGTTTGCTCATTAATTTAATCACAGCGGTACCAAGTAAAAAGCCAATCAGAATAAAAAATAGACATAAAGCAATGAAATAGAAATAAATAAAGATATCCTTGGGGTGGCAAGGACATCTGTGCAGCCACGGCCCCATGTTTTCTAGGTTTCACTACTTCCATCCCACTCTTTCCATTTAAACAAAATAATTCTTTAAAACCTTGTTTATTCATGTCACTCATCTGCCTTAGCCTCCAGTGACTTGTTACCACCCTCAAAGCAAAACCCAAACTCCCAACCCCTGCCAATGGAATACATACACCTTCTGCAGCTTGGCTTTCTCGCTGTGCTCAACACGGCTTCACACACACACACACACACACACACACACACACACTACACCATGCTGATGTCCACCTGAGGACCTGACTCTCTCACCATACTCAACATGGCTTCCAACACACACACACACACACACACACACACACACACACACCACGCTGATGTCCACCTGAGGACTTAGGATCATAAGTCACCGATCTCAATCCTTTTATGTATAGCTCCTTGTTAACTCAGTCCTCAGAGATGCGATGTTGCTGACTTTGAAGAAGGAGGTAGAAAGACATAAGGAGAGGGTCGTGGGCACCTCTACAAGCAGAAAGACAAGGAAATGGGCTCTCTTCATGACCTGGACTGACACTTCAGACTAGATCAGGGCTTCTTAAACCTTCCGTGCTTACAGTCCCTTTCACCTGAGAAATGTTTGTGTAAGTAACTATACAATATAGGAGTACAAACCAAACATATATTGAGTACAAACCAAACATATATATGAATAAACCATAAAGAAATTTATTTTGAAACAATTCACTGACAAGCTTGCAGTTTTACCATTTGTGAAAGGTACACTCAGATCTGCATGTCAGTGAGGTGGGTGTGCTTGCTTATGTTTATATCCAGAACTAAGCCTTGGCTGAACATTTGATACCACTGAATTTAGAGCATCTTCAATATTTTTCAGAGAAGATCAATATTTTGATGTTTTAAGCATCAGTGTAGAGAATACTTTTTCACATAAATACATAGCTCAAAATAGCAAAGGTACATCTAGGGCCAGTTCAGAAATTTTTAGAAGTTCTATCATAACATCAAGTCAAAAATTAATTTAATAATTTTTTTATGAAGCTCAAGTGGCAAATTCAAAAGAGTGATTCTCAAAGGCAAACATTCTAACACAACAAAATCCAAAGATATATTAATTTGATACTCACATACCAAGGAAAACATCAGAAATTCTTTATTTCTGTACTCAAATTGTGTTTCTCTGAGAGCAGTCAAACACACTGCAACTTGTAAAGCACAATCATCTTCACTCTGAACAGAGAAGTTCCAGGCAATGCCTGTCAGCTTCTCATGAGGTGAGGACCTGCGCAATACAAAGTGAAACTGGTGTGTGTTTGAACGAAGCCAGGAGTGAAGTCACACGATGCAACACAGGCAAGCACGGCCTGAAACACCTTACATTCACTGCACTGCTGACTTCGAATTCTTTGGTCATTGCACATTCAGAAACCTTTTACTATCACCCAATGTTTATTATCCCCACATTTTGCTAAGCAAACCCACAGTTTAAGAAAGTTGATCCTAGATCCTTCAGCCCTCAGGTCAAGTCTAGCCTGGCTTTGTGAAGTTGCCAAGGAATGCAGGCCACCTAAGCATTTATGTTTTATGGTTGTATTACTTTTCCTGGGCAGACAAATAAATATCTATTCACCCTAACCAGGGCATCAGTAGCAGCCCAAAGAAACAATTCTGCCAAAGTCCAATTTGGTGAAACATTGAGTTTGTTGGACTTAATCAGAGGAACATGGGTGAGAATTTACTTATGGGAATGTTGGCCTTCTCAATATTTACATCACTGCCAAGTCCTTCCATGAGGATGACCTCATGAAAGCAGCAAAATGGAGTCCCACCTTGATTTATCTTCACACGTTCCATATGCTTGTGTGTCTCCCAAGATCACGTAGATCTAAGGGGCGGGAGGGAAAGGTGAGTAGCTTCCTAGGAGAGTATCTTACAGTTCTTCCCCGACTTCTCCTACTGGGGAGAGTTCGTAGTCCCATTACCATCATTGTAGACCAAGATATCATTATATGCCTTACTGGTATCTTTGCCGTGACTTTGGAGCCAAGGTTATCTCTGCCTGGTGATGGTGATGGAGTTATACACAGAGGGAAAGCCATGCCTCACCAACTGCCTGCATGCTGCCTGGCTACTCCCACGGCTGAGCTGAGTAGTAGCACACACATCTCATAGCACCAAAAGCCAGAAACGCTTATGGCCCAGACCTAGAACTTTACAAAGGAAGTTTACCAATCCTTCCAGAGTCACTGGAGCAGCCCCATGGAAGCCCTTGATCAGGAAGTGCTCACGAGGCCACAGGGGTATCTGATGCTTCTCTGTGCAGCCATGATAAGAGGGACATGCCTGTCTTTTCTCCTGCAGTTTGTGACTAGTATCTTCTAACCTGCTCAATGAGGGTGAGACATACAACCAACAATCCGAAAAGATTGTTGTGGCA
Organism: Myodes glareolus; assembly: GCF_982192425.1. Taxonomy (NCBI): domain Eukaryota; kingdom Metazoa; phylum Chordata; class Mammalia; order Rodentia; family Cricetidae; genus Myodes; species Myodes glareolus. The sequence continues at coordinate 88,797,857 of NC_142033.1, forward strand.
AGCTAGGATGTTTGCTGCTAAGTGAGTTGTACCGGAAGCTGCCTCCTTTGATCCCCTTCTTCTAATTCAGAAGTCCCCAACTCTTTCTACCATGTATCTGAAATATTACACTAAAAACTTTTTATTGTCTATCAATCTTGATGCTCATCCACTCACAGAATATTTGTCCTTTTTATTTCAGAATAAAAAGAAAGAAGAAGGAAAAACTTTGAACTCAGAAATTCTTTTTCTACAGCTCACGCTTCATAGTGGATGTCACAAGTCACCGAGAAGCTACTGTTTTAGAAGTAAGTTTTGTTGAGAGAGAGAGAGAGAGAGAGAGAGAGAGAGAGAGAGAGAGAGAGAGAGAGAGAACTGTATCACTCCTACTCATAAGATATCTTGCTCATATCCAGAGCAAAGCTCCAGGGGCTAAGTAGAAAGCTTCACAGTAAGCCACAAGGAACAAAGGACAGACAGTAACATAGCAATTCCTGCCTTGTGGATGAGGAGAGAGGATTTTCGGTCCATCTACTCACCTCCCAGGGGTTGCCTCTGGAAAAGAAAGGTAGATGACAGAATTCCAAAGAGGTTGAGTGAACACCCAAACACTAGACTGGGCCTTCATTTTTCCCTCTACACTGTTCCATGTTCGTGTACATGTAAACCCATGTATGGTTTAATAACTGAAGAGTATCATTCGTAGTGGGAAGGCTCAAGTCATCGGGTTAGAGTTACCCATCTCCTATCTTCTTACAGGCTACTCCTGGGTTGAGGACATCTAGATGCTCTCTGATAGTCCTGTGGATTGGTATAAGGAGGCATCTGCCGTACAGCATAAGGATGTTTCCACAGGTTCTCTGCCAGGGCTGCTCGCTAAACTTCAGAGGCTCTCCCATAGTGGGAGACAGAGTGGAAGATGCTGATGTGAGGTAACCTCTGCTTGTGCTCAGACCCAGCCTGACGGTCTAAGACACCCCAGTCAAGACCCTTTGGGAGCTGAAGCTAACATCCAAAGAGGAGGCGAGATGGGTTGATCCTCAAAAAGAAGTCAACAGAAGCCCGAAGAGGACATGGGAGTACAAAGCAACCTGTATCCACCATGGCAGGGCTCCCCAGGGAAAAGTTGGGGGTCAGGAGGAGCCAAGGATTAAGCCCACAGCAGGTGAACATAACTGAAGAAATTGCATCAAGCCAAAACAGACCACCTTAATCAAATAAGCAAGTGTAACTTCTCTTGGATTCTCTCTCTCTCTCTCTCTCTCTCTCTCTCTCTCTCTCTCTCTGCCCTGGGTTTGGGAACCCAAGTCCACATTCAGCTACTACCCCAGTACCATGTTCACCTGTCTGCTGTCACTACCCCTCTGAAATGTAAGCAAGCCCCAATCAAATGTTTTCTTTTTCATGGTGCTGTCTTGGTTATGATGTCTCTTCACAGTAATAGAACAGTGACTAAGACAGGGACTGACAGTTTCAGAGATAAGTCCATGACCATTATGGTGGGGAACACGGCATCAGGCAAGCGGTCATGATGCTAGAGCAGCAGCTGAGAGCTTGCACCCTTGTCTACAAGTAGAAGACAGAGAAAGCGAACTGGAAATGGCTTGGGTTTTGTGAAACCTCAAAGCCCACCCCCAGTGACACACTTCTTCCATTAAGGCCACACCTCTTAATCCTTAGCAACCAATTCCATTAACAAAAGATCAACATTCAAGTATATGACCCCATAGGGGTCTGCTGTGGGAGAATGCTCTTGTACACTGTCAAGATTTGTCAACTCGTATTGGTTTAAGAAAACACTGGTTGACCAGTAGCCAGGCAGGAAGAATAGGTGGGGCAGCCAGACTGGGAGAATTCTGGGAAGAGGAAAGGCAGAGATGCAGTTGCCTGCCAGAAGTAAAGGAAGGAAAATGAGAATGCCTTACTGAGAAGAGGTACCAAGCCACATAGCTAAACATAGATAAAAATTACGGATTAATTTGAGTTGTAAGAGCTAGTTAGTAATAGGCCAAACCGTTTATAATTCATATAAACCTCTGTGTGTTAATTTGGAACTGAATAGCTGCGGGACAGGGCAGGACAGAAATTTTCATCCACAGGGGTCATTCTCGTTCAAACCACCCCAGGGACCAGAGCCATGTCCACCCTGGGCAGCAGCATCTCGCCATCACTTGCCCACAGCCCAGCAGCCGGCAAAATGACCACCCTCTTTTCTCACTGAAGATGACGAGCAGCCTTTCAACCGGAGCGCCTTGTTCTACAGTTCCTATATTTGAAACCCAACAGCGCTTTGTCCTAATTGACCACTTTCAGGCTTCGCTGTACAATTACGTCCTACGCCATACGCCCTGGGTTTGGGGCTCTAAGTCCCCTCCCCCAGAGACACGGAGCAGTGTGAGAACAGAGGCGTGTGGCTGCCGCTACAGTATTCCTCCAGAACTGGAATTAATTATTGCTACTTGCTCCTCTGTCCCTCTTAGATCTGCAAAGTGTGGGTCACAGTGACTTTGTTTTTCTTGGCCCACCACATATTGAAACCATTCCTGCGCGTCGATACTGAATATCTCTCTCAGCCAAATCCTTGTGAAAATTACTTACTGTGCAATACAACGGAACGAGTTTCTAAAGTTAAATGTCTTGGGGTATTTTATCTTTTCAAGTGCGTACCAAAAGCGATTAAGTTCAAACTATGGGGTACTGTCCTCGCCAGTTTCCGTTCCTGACACATATGTGTCTGGGTTTACAAGTTCAAAGGCCTCTAAAAGGATCCAATCTCTAGCTTCAATTTTCTCCCTGTGAGTGAGAAGCTGTGTTGCATCCAGGCTTAAACCATCTGCAAAGAAGTCTGTGGCGTAGGGCTTCTGCCCAAGATGTCTCTCATGTGGCCAGAAGAACCAAACCAGAGCCCTCTACCGCGCCGCACCCCTCCAAGGCAGGCCACGGGGGCGCCACAACAGGGGGAAAGGTAGAAAATACAACTGCAGGGCTCTGAGCAAGGGATAAGTGGGACAGTCCTGCGCCAAAGAGAATGACTCAGCATGTTCCCATTGCACACCCAGCCATGCTGCGTTCCCGGGGCCTCGCCCTACTGCCTGCTCCCTTCATCTTCCCGCACCCAGTGCTTTTGCCTTCCTTCCCCCGACTGCAGAGATCCAGGATGCCACAGCTCCTTCCTTCTCCACTTATTTCCATGAGAACACCACACCATCTTTCTTCCACCCTCTCCCCTCAATCCTGGAGAGATTATCTGTGGGATTCGCACAGTTAACCCGGTATTATGAACCCAGAAAGTCTGTCATAGTTTTCAACCTTCCCTCAAACCCTAGGTTTACTTTTCAATGCCTATTACGAGTCAGCATTCAGTCTCATTTGTGGTGGCCATCCTTAGAAGCCCGTAGACTCACCCACGCTTATTTATCATCCGGGCAGTTCTGATGAATCTACCCACAGCCATGGGCAGAGCCACAAGGACCTGCTCAGGGCTCACACTTGCCGCTGAACTGGCTCAGGGCAACGCTGCAGTATTTCTTTAGGCAGATGCCTATAAACAAATATCCTTTGATGTCTACTTATTCCTACCTTTTTTTTGCATTTTTGTGCTTTTTTGTTAGTGGTTTTACTGTATAAAATGGCCCCAGGAAAATGTTGATAGGTAAGTGCCGAGTTGGACAGGAGGAAGATATTCTGGTGAGCCCGTACACAGGAGCGTGGCTATAGATAATGGTAGCTTAGTAGTATACATTTCAAAAAACTAAGAATAAATATTTTGAAAGTTTCCACCATGAAGGAATAACAAATGTTTAAAGAGATATATTTAACATGACTTTATATTACACTATATGTGTGTAGATGTGTGTATTGAAACATGTTACCCCACTAGTACATAATTTTTATGTGCTAGTTAAAAACAAATGTAATCAATAATGAAAAATAAATATAAAAAGAAAAACAGCTACCAAGAATTTAGCATCCCTGATGCCCCAGGTTTCAGGCAGTTGTGTACTTTATGAAGGTGAGCACCCAGCTGCATCCAACGGTCGTACTTCCCTTGAACATGCAACCAATGGTAGCTGTCTTAGTTAGGGTTTCTACTCCTATGAAGAGACATCATGATGACAAAACTCTTATAAGGGGAAACATTTAATTGGGGCTGGCTTACAGTTTCAGAGGTTTAGTCCATTATCATTATGACAGGACCTGGAAGCATGCAGGCAGACATGGTGCTGGAGAAGGTGTATATTTGGATTTGCAGGCAACAGGAAGTGAACTCTCTCTACACTGAACATAGCTTGAACATAGGAGACCTAAAGCCTGCACCCACAGTGACATACTTCTTGTGACAAAGCTACACCTATTCCAACATAGCCACACCTTCTAATAGTGCCACTGTCTATGGACTTATTGAGGCCAGTTACATTCAAACTATTACAATATTTAGCCATCAATCTTACTAAAGGACGTGTCTTCAAAGAGAAACACACAAAGGCCCAGTGAGATGACTCAACAGCTAAAGACACTTGATGCCAAGCCTGATGACCTGATGCTTGGAACACATTGTGGAAGGAGAGAACTGACTACTACAAGGTGTTCTCTGACTTCCAGACATGCACCATGGCGTGTGCGTGTGTGTGCGCGCGCGCGCCCGCGCGTGTGCATGTGTGTGCACGCACACACACACAGAATTGATGTATCAATCAATCAATAAATGTAAAAAATTAAGGCTGTGGATCCATCAGTTGACAAAATCATGGCCAGAGGGTCACAAGAACCTACCCTTGTATTTCCCATAGAGCAAATGGCTCTGTGTTCGCTACTTCAGCATTCTAGGTGGCTTTATAGAACATAATTACCACAATAGTAAATAGTAAAGATTGACAGTCAATACAAATCAAGAATCAAATCAAATTAACGTTACGCACACAGGAGGAGATCATTTTCCCTCTTTCACAGACGTGCAGATTACAGTCTTGTTTCGCCATTCCCTCTGATGTCAACCACCCGAGTTCCCCAGCTCCTGGCCAGGCTGCTCTCCCAGCCATGAGTCCTCCCATGCTGTGTGAAGAGCCTCAGGTCCTGCACCAAAGTCTACTCCTCTCCCGCCAACGCCCAGCCCTACTCCCCTTCTGAAGCCACTGCTTTAACCCTGAACTAAAGCAAGAGTGGGCTCCAGTTATGCCCACTTACATTTCCTTGGTGGACTCCTGTTCCACTTGTCCCAGTTGTGAGCTGCCCATTTCCTCCCTAAGCCCACAATTCTAGGATGTTTGCATTCATGCTGCTGTTCAATGCATTGTCAAGACTCCATGGAGATGCTCACTGTTCTAGGTAAGTTTCTGTTGCTGTAATAAACGTTGTGACCACAAGCAAGTTGGAGAGAAAGTGTTTATTTCTTCTTGCAGTTTACAGTCTATCATAAAGAGAACTCAGGGCAGGAACCTGGAGGCAGGAACTGAAGCAACAGCCATGGGGAAAGACTAGTTACTAATTTACTCCCACGGTCTACTCAGTTTGTTTTCTTACAGTTCTCAAGATCCCTTTTCCAATGGTGACACCATCCACAGTGGGTTTAGTGCTTCCACACCAGTCATCAATCTAAGAATGCCCCAGACATTGTCTGTAGGTCAATTAGATGGAAGTATTTTCTCAACTGAGGTCCCTTGTGCCAAGCTAACAGAAACCAAACCAACACACTCATTGACTCAAACCTTCCTGTTCCATACACGCCTTTGGTTTTACCTCTTATACTTCAGCTAAAACAAAAGCATCGCCATGGGCACTCTCACTGCCCCCCCAACACCCATCTCGCTTGAAGACTCAAAAACCTTGCATGTGTAGATGTTCATATCAGTCTGTTTTCTGACCACAAGGAGGTGATGGTGATTGGTTAAAATGGTCCACAAGTTCATCCCCATCCAAACTGTGTATTGTGACTCACTACTGTGTGGTTCCAACAGACCAGGGCAACCTCTGCACTCCTCATCTCTGGCAGCGACACCTTCTTGAGTAAGATGGTTATTAAAATGTCTGCTCTTCTAGCAAATCCTTGGAAAGGGAAGCATTGTGACCTAAAAAAAGTCATTGTGTGGACCCCAGGGAATTAAAGGATCCAGACATTGAGCTTCAAGGACGATTCCATGACAAGAGAAAGGGAAACTCACAGTGGCAGAACCCACCACTAACCACCAATGAAACCTTAGCAAGAGTTCACATGGTCCCTGCCCCGCCCTCCAACTGCCGCTCACAGAAGATGTGGAGGCCAAGGGACCCTTTCAACTCTACCACTGAGATGCAATCAGCTAATGCTAGACTACAGACATTATAGGTCAAAGAACTTCTCTACAAATGGTTAACTGTGAAGAGAAAAAAAATGAAGAAAACTTACAGATTCAGCAAGAATTACAATGTAACAACCAGTTTGCAATGTGTGGAGCTTCCGTGGACTTTAATTTAATAAACTGTTAAAAGTAAGATATGGATGAGATAATTAGAAAATTAAGTACTACCTGAACATTCAATAATATTAACAGAGTATTGTTCACTGTTTTAAGCATAATGACATTGTGAGTATCTTTAAAAGAAAACAGACCTTATCTTTTCTGCAGACATATTTTTGTGAACTTTTTTCTTAGCATGCAGAGGGATAGGTTGTATAGTCTTTATAGGGATTCACACAAGCATATTTGTTGCTGAAGTGATACAGTTGTGGGGAACACACTTCATGGTAACACAGGGCCGGGAGAGAGGGGTGTAAAATTGGCAGAGGTTTTGCTGGTTGCTGCTGAGTGAGGCAGATGGTGTGCACATCAGGCCATTCTGGCTGCTCCCGTGCATACTTAAAATTCTCCAAAACGGGGGATAACACAAGCATACGGAATGCGACTCTCCCACTTCCGAGCCACATCATCTTTCCTAGTTCCTCAACCTCACTGAACTCCTCTCGTGAACAACATGCACTGCCCGTCAGGGTCCTGATGAGAACACCAATTAAGCTTCACGATACACAAAACAAAGGGTCAGTGTGTAGCTTACTCTTTTGCAGCTTTATAAATTATTTTTATTTATGTGTCTGTGTCTATGCATTGTCATGTACAAGTGCCCACGAAGGCTAGGAGAGATTGTTGGACCCCCTGGAGCTTGAGTTCAAGCTGCTGTGAGCTGCCTAGCATGGGTGCTGGGAACAGAACTCAGGCTCTCTGCAAGAGCAGCAAATGCGCCTAACAGCTGGGCCACCTCTCCCCCCCTTCTCCTGATTTTTCTGTTGCTGGGATAAGTTGAACTGACCAAGGCAAGTTATAGAAGAAGGGATTTATTCGGCTTCCAGTTTCAGGAGGATAAGAGTCCACTGTGGCAGGGGAATGTGGCAGTGGTCAGCAGATGGGGCAATGAGGGCAGAAACTGGAGACTCACACTTGAACGACAAGCAAGAAACAAGAGGGCGCCCTAAGGACGTCATGTGAGACATTGAAACCTCAGTGCCCAGCACTAGTGACATACTTTTTCCAACAAAGCTGCACCCCCTAAACATACCCAAACAGTGCCACCAACCTAAGCCAAGTATTCAAATGCCTGAGACTATGGGGGACATTTGTCATTCAAACCACCAGGGTCAGTTTAGCGGAGGAGCAGGAGGGGGATGAAGAGAGGAACTCCATCTCTCTTCCAATCTCTTTGAAATCTATTTCTCCTGCCCTACCTGGGGGATCAGAAGCACAAAACTGCATTTCCAAACACTAAGAAATAATTTTCCTAAGCCCAGGAACTTTAAACAGGAGAAACATTTACCTATTCACAGGCTATGTCACTGGAATAAAATGTGTAAATTCTGCTTCAGGTATTTCCCGCCTGCCCATTTCCATTGTTGGTGGCTAGCTCAGGGGTGAATCTCCAGCCCATTCCCTTCCGCTGAGACACAGCAAATCTGATGGAGGTTCTGGGGCAGGATCCTTGGTAGAATGGAGACACACAAATTGGAAAGAGTTCACTGCCACTACTATAGAGTTAAGAGAAAGCTGAAGGAATCCAAATTCCTAGCCAAATTCCTTCATAAGAAGATTCTCCTCCATCAGCACAGCCTAGCTCTGTTGCCACATCTCCACCACATTTCCTTTCTCCCCATCCCTCCGCCCCAGCCTACCTGGCTTCCAGTCACTCTAGCCCTGGCGGGTCGCTTGCATCTCTCCTGCCTAGAGTCCTTCCATCGGACCTTCGCCCCGTCCCCATTGCTGCTGTGATTGACATGAGATGTCCGTTGACTTAACTCCACCTTTCCAGGCGAAGCTGAATTCCTTCAGCTTTCTCTTAACTCTATAGGAGTGTCCACTGTCACATGACTGTGTCGTGACCTGTTCAAATGGCCAGCCTCCCTACCAAAGTGAAACATCTTCCAGAGACCAGTCACCACCCTTGCTTCCTCCCACCCACTCTGGAACGGGACGTGAAAGGAGAAAGAAGGAAGGTGCTGGCAATTTTCCCAGTCGCTAAGTCGAGAAACCTGGAAGTTATGAATTTCCAGAAGGGAAAGGAATGCTGTGTGCAAGACTCCCACTTTAAAGATAAGTAAATCGCCTCTTCTTTCATCCGCTTTGCGCGATTTGTCACCAGATTGGCTGTCAGAAGCTCTCTCCCAATGTCTGCCAGATCTCCTGCCTCTGCGTTAGCCCAGCCACATACACACATTCACCTGGATTGGTAAAGAATTCTCAAGATTGGCCTCCTTCGTCCAATCGTGCTGATGGAAGAAACCGTGAATCAATTCTTTCAGGCTGTCGTCCCAGGCACTCAATAAAGTTGCTAGACTTTCCAGCTGGCTCTGGATTTTAAGCCAAGCTTCCATCCAGGCTCCTGAGCGCAGTCATCTAGGCGATCCTCTTAGCCCCACGGTCCCACACTCCCAGACACACATACTCTGTCCCAGGCTTCTCCTGAGATCAGAAATATGGCAGAATCCTGACTTCCAACCTTCTGCTCTGTCAAAGACTGTATCCCAACTGTTTGCCTACACTGACTGAAACTCTGTTGTGTTTGAACACGGCTCATGTGTTGACTATGTAACCCTCAGATTATACTTTAACAGATATTGGAAACTTGGGGAAGAAGGAATTCACTGGGGGTGTGACTTTGAAGTCATTTGATTGCATGTAGCCCGTCATGTCTCTCTTACCCTCTGCATACTAGAGTTTTACCATGCAATGAAAATGTTCCATGAAACCACACACTCCCCTGCCATAATGCTTGGCTGAAGTATATGGAGCCAAGAGCTGAATGAACCCTTTGGACTCAAAATAAATTCATCCTGTGCCAAGCATTCTGTTCCAGTGCTGACTTACTAATACAGCCTGCAGTTTGGCTCAGTGGGTAAAGGTGCCTGCCACCAAGTCTGACACCCTGAGTTTCATCCCCAGAACCCATCCAATAGAAGTAGAGAGCTGACTTTGGCAAGTTTTGACCATTGTCCTTTGACCACCACAGGCATACACACACAACTAAATAAATGTAATTAAATTTTGAAACCATCTTATTCCACATTCCCTACCATTACATCCTCCCTCCCACAGATTACAATAATCTTTCCTCTCCCTGAACTCCCACAGCACTGATGTGCACTGTTCAGGCTCCGGTTTAGGATTTTATTACCGTGAAAAGACATTATGACCTCAGAAACTCCCACAAAGGAAAACATTTCATTGGGGCTTACAGTTCAGAGGTTTAGTCCATTATCATCGTGGCAAGAATTATGACAGATGCCTGTAGACATGGTGCTGAAGAAGGAGCCAAGAGTTCTACGTCCGGATCAGCAGGCAGTAGAAGGAGAAAATGACACTGGCCCTGGCGTACAAGGCCACATGTGCTCCATCAAAGTCACACCTCCTAATAGAGCCACTCCCTGTGAACCTATGGGGGCCATTTTCATTCAAACTACCACAGTCTCACCCTTGGAATTAGGTGACTTGAGGGCGTGGGCTATGTCTTCAGCAGCTTGCATGCTCAGGACTCTGTCTCCTACAGTCCCTGCTTATCAACACCTATTCTTCCTAACACTCAATATAAATTTTTCCTACTTAGGAACTAAAAAAACTAAAAACCTGGCACCTCTGAACTGCTGAAGAACTTGGCAATGTCTTTAGTTCAACATTTGCCACATTCTTCCTGCAGATGGAGCTAAGGTTCCTATCACCGTGAAGAGACACAGTGATCGCAGCAACTCTTATAATGGAAACCATTTAATTGGGGTGGCTTATAGTTTCAGTGGTTTAGTCCATTATCATCATGGTGGGACATAGCAGCATGCAGGTAGACATGGTGCTGGAGAAGTGGCTGAGAATTCTGCATTTTAATCCTGCAGGAAATAAGAAATAAACTGTGTCACCAAGCATAGATATAGAAGACCTCCAATCCCATGCCCACAGTAACACATTTCCTCCAACAAGACCACAACCAAACCTTCTAATAGTGCCACTCCCTATGGGGGACATTTTCTTTCAAAACACCACACTCCACTCCCTGACCACCAAAGGCTTGCAGCCATATCATAATGCAAAAATGCTTTTAGTCCAACTTCAAAAGTTCCCATAGTCTATAACAGTCTCAAATATATTTAAATATATTTAAGTGTATGGAGTTCCAAGTCTCTTCTGAGATTCATACAATCTTTTTATCTTTCTCTCTTTATTTTTCTTTTCTTTTTTTTTCTTTTTTCTCCTTTTTTTATGTTTTTCAAGACAAGGTTTCTCTGTATAACAGTACTGGCTATTCTGGAACTTGCTTTGTAGACCAGGCTCGCCTCAAACTCACTAAGACCCTCCTGCCTCTGCCTCCCAAGTGATGGGATTAAAGTACACCACTACCTCGTGACTCATGCACGCTCTTAACTGTAATCCTTTATAAAAACAAAGTCAAAGATAAGATCACATATTTCCAACATATAATGGCACAGGACATACATTATCATTCCAAATTGTAGGGAAGGGAGCACAGTGAGGAAATACTGGAGCAAAGTAAGATCAAAACCCAGCTGGGCAAGCTCCAAACTGTATCTCTATGTCTGATGTCAAACACTCTTCAGATATGCAACTCTGTTCTGCTTCATTGACTGTGACACGCTTCTCTCTCTTGGGCTGGTTCCACTTCCTGTTAGCAGCTCTCCTTGGCAGGTATCCCATGGTTCTGGTATCACCAACATCTTGGGTTCTTCAAAACAATTTAGACTTCACTTTCACAGTTTCATGCAACGACCTCTCTGGACCACTACGCAGAGTGTGGTAGTTTGAAAGAAAATGGCACCCAAAGAGAGTGGCACTGTTAGGAGATGTGGCCTTGTGGGATAAAGTGTGTCACTGTGGGGACAGGCTTTGAGGTCTCTTTTGCTCAAACTTTCCTCAGTGAGTATGTCAGCTGACTTCTTGTTGCCTGCAAGATGTAACACTCGCAGCTCCAACACTACACCTGCCTACACACCACCATGTCCCACCATGATGACAATCAACTAAACATCTGAACTGTAAGTGCACCCCAATTAAATGTTTTCTTTATAAGAGTTGCTGTGTTCATGGTGTCTCTTCACAGCATTGAGAAAAGTCCTAATACAAAAATTGGAACCAAGGACTGGGGTGTTGTTGTGATAGGCCTGACCATGCTTTTGTTTAGAGGAATTTGGAGTTTGGTACTCTGACTTATGAGAGCAGTGGAATGCTTCAAGTGCTGCCTAATAGGCCATGTTAGTAGGAGCATAGAAGACAGTGGTGCTGAGTGTGACTTGAACTCTGGGGTGTTCACTCAATAGGTTTCAGAAAAGAATTTTAGTATGTTGCTTAGAGATTGTCCTTGTTATATTTTGGTGAAAATATCACAATATTTGGAGGAAAGTAACTGCCTTTTTGCCCTTGTCCAAAGAGTCTTCCTGGGGCTAAAGTAAAGAGTTTTAGATAAATTCTCTTGGCAGAGGAAATGTGAAAACGGCCTAGTATAGATGTTATAATGTGGTTTTTAGTGGTAACTCTAATGAAGATTTATAATGAATAGGAGCAAGCTGAGCAGGGTAAAATACAAAATGAAAATTTTGAGGGAAAAGGGAACACCAGGAAATGGAACAGAGCCAAATTTTGGGTTCAAGGAGATAAATGGGTTAAGAAATGGGATAAAGGGAGTGGTGATCTCAGGACAAGATCCCATCCAGATAAACTTCCATCTTGTGGAAAGAAACTAAAGAAAAACTTAGAGCCAGGGATGGTGGGGCATATCTTTAATCCCAGCACTGGGAAGGCAGAGGCTGGCAGATATGTATGTCTGAGGCCAGCCTGGTCTACATTGCAAGTTTCAGGACAGCCAAGCATAGGCAGTGAGGGATAGAAAACTGATAAAGGTATAATTTGATAAGGACATGGTCCAGCCCTAGCAAGCAGAAGAACTTGGCAGCTTCAGTCATGTGGTTCTGGCTTTAGAGTAAAGGACAGAGGAAATGGGTTATGAAATTTGCCTCCACACCTAAAGCAAGCTGCTGAAGTCAGGCATATGTCAGGGGTGTCCCTGAATGGAGGCCTAGAGAGGCCATTGTGTAGCTATGAAGTTGAAGCCTGGATTGCCTTGGAGAGCCTAAGGTGTTAGAGATGCCAGAGTCATGGGATACCTGCTAAGGAGAGCTGCTAACAAGGGTAGAACCAGTCCAAGAGGAGGAAGTGTGCTTGCAGTCAACAAAGATGAAAGGAGCTGGAGATCTGATGAGCACTTTGACATCAGACATAGAGCTTCAGAGTTTAGAGTTAGCCCAGCTGGTGTTCGGTCTTGCTTTGGTCCAGTATTTTCTCGCTATTCTCCCATCCCTGTATTTTGTAAAGGTAATGTATATCCTGTGTCATTATACATTGGAAATATATGGTTTTTTAATTCTTAGTTTTACAAGGGGATTATAGCTAAGAGTGTGTCTCAGAAGAGACTTTGGACTTTGGACTTTGAAACAAGTATAAGGCTGTTATAGACTACGGGGACTTTTGAAGTTGAAAGAATGCATTTTTTGTGTTACGCTATGGCTATAAGCCTTTGGGAGCCAGGGAGTGGAATATAGTGGTTTGAAAGAAAATGGCCCCTAAAGAGAATGGCACTATTAAAAGGTGTATTTGGGGAATCAATACATGTATGAGTGGGGCTGGATTCCATACATGCACATTTTTATTCCTGGCTACCACACTGACAGTCAAATGAAGTCATCTCTAACTGACTACCAATGGTAACCTTTAAGAGGGGAGACTTATCAAAGATAAGATTTATCAAAGATAAGCAAGGCAGAGTGGCTGGTCCATTCTCACAAAGTCAGTCATGGTAACCCAGGAACATCATTCTTAGAATATCCTAGTTCTAACATTGAAAATTTTATGTCTAAAAAGTTCCTAGCAGCCCAGATCAGTGACCAGTGCAGGAACAGGTCCAAGACAGGGACATCCATGGAAGCATGCTCAAGGCACTGACCTCCATGGGACCAGGTCCAGGCCAGTGACCTCCACCAAAGCAGGTATGAGGGAGTGACCTCTGAGGGAGCAGGCCTGAGTCAGTAACCTCTGTGGGAATGGACCCGTGCCAGCAACCTCCATGGGGGCAGGGCTGAGTGAGTAACCTCCATGGGACCAGGCCCAGGCCAGCGACCTCTGCCAGAGCAGGCCCAAGCCAGTGGCCTTTGTCAGACCAGGCCCAAGTCAGTGACCTCCTCTGGACCAGGTCCAAGCCAGCGACCTCCACAGAAGCAAGCCCAAACCAATCACCTCCGTGGGAACGGGCCCAAACAAGCAACCTTTATGGGAGCAGGCCCGACCAACCTCTAGGATTGCAGATCAACCTCTGGAAGTGTCGAGCAACCCCCAGGAACACCAAGTGACCTCTGCCTTGACTGGAACTTTGGCCCCAACTCCACCACAAGGAACAACCATCTGAGCCTTGGATCCACTGGCACCTGGAAGAGTGATCACCAGAGACACAATTCTAACTATGCCAACCAGAGGAAAATGTAAGTAGACAAAGTAAGAACACCCTCAACACCACAAAGAGCAACACAGCACCAACAAAAACTGTGGCCCTACAACAGCAAAACCTGAATACTCCAATATAGAGGAAGCAGAAGAAAATAACCTTAAAAAATACCTTTAGAAGAATGTGTGAGGCCATTAGTCAGGAAATAAAAATTTCTCTCAAAGAAATAAAGGAAAAGACAAAAAAATGAAAGAAATCAACAAATCGCTTAAAGAAAACCAAGAAAAAGCAATCAAACAGATGAAAGAAATTATTCAAGACTTGAAAACTAAAATAGAAACAATAAAGGAAACACAAACCAAGGGAATTCTGGAAACAGAAAATATGGGAAAATGATCAGAAAGCACAAATGCAAACATAAACAGCAGATTACAGAGATGGAAGAGAGAATCTCAAGTGTTGAAGATACGATATAGAAATTAGACTCATCAGTCAAAGAAAACATCAAATCTAACAGAAGCTTAACACAAAATATCCAGGAAATATGGAACACCATGAAAAGACCAAACCTAAGACTAATAGGGATAAAAGAAGGAAAAGTCCAACTCAAAACACGGAAAATATATCCAACAAAATCGTAGAAGAAAATGTTCCCAATCTAAAGAAAGATATACATATAAAGACACAAGAAGCTTACAGAACACCAAATAGACTGGAACAAAACAAAAAAAGTGCCCTTGCCACATAATAAACACTAAACATACAGAATAAAGAGAGAATATTAAGAGCTGCAAAGGGAAAAGGCCAAGTAACACATACAGACAGATCTATCAGAATGACACCTGACTTCTCAATAGAAACAATGAAAGCCAGAAAGCCCTGGTCAAGTGTGATGTAGACATTAAGAGATCACAGATGCCAGCCCAGACTACTACACCCAGGAAAACTTTCAGCCGCCATAGATGGACAAAATAAGACATGACAGAACCAGATTTAACCAACACCTAGTCACACCCCCAGCCCTACACAAAGTACTAGAAGGAAATCTCTAACCCCAGGAAGTTGGCTACATCCACAAAAACACAGACAGTAGTTGATCTCACAGCAGCAAATCCCAAAGAAGGGAAAAGCGCACACAATAACATCACCAACCGTGGAAACTAAAATAACAGGAACTAGCAATCACTGGTCATGAATATCCCTTAATGTAAATGGACTCAATTCACCTATAAAAAGACACAGGCTGACAGATTGGATATGAAAACAGAGTTCATCCTTCTTCTGCATACAAGAAACACACCTCAACCTCAAAGACAGACATCGTCTCAGAGTAAAGGGCTGGGGAAAAAATTTCCAATCAAATGGACCTAAGAAGCAAACTAGTGCAGCTATCCTAATATCTAACAAAATAGACTTCAAACTAAAATCAATCAAAAGAGACAAAGAAGAACATTTCATATTAATCACAGGAAAAATCCACCATGGGGGAACCTCAATACTAAACATCTATACCCCAAATACAAGGGCACTCTCATATGTAAAAGGAACACTACTGAAGCTTAAATCGCACATTAAACTCCACACACTAATAGCAGGAGACTTCAACACCACCGTTTCACCACTGGACAGATCTGCAAGTCAGAAACTTAGCAGAGAAATAAGGGAACTAACAGATGTTATGACTCAAATGGACGTAACTGACATCTGTAGAACATTCCGTCCAAACATAAAAGAATATACCTTCTCCTCAGCACCTCATTGACCCTTCTCAAAAACTGGCCACATACTAGGTAACAAAGCAAACCTCAACAGACACAAGAATATTGGAATAACGCCATGTTTCTTATTAGATTACCGTGACTTAAAACTAGAATTCAACAGCAACACTAATTTTAGAAAGCCCACAAACACATGGAAGTTGAGCAATGTTCACATGAATGGGTCAAAGAAGAAATAAAAGAAGAAATTAAAGACTCCCTAAAATTCAATGAAAATGACCACACAACATACCCAAATTTATGGGACACAATGAAAGCAGTGTTAAGAGGAAAGTTCATAGCACTAAATGACTACATAAAGATGCTGAAAAAATCCCTCACTAGTGAGTTAACAGAACACCTGAAAACTCTAGAACAAAAAGAAATAAACTCACCCAGGAGGACTAGAAGTCAGGAAATAATCCAATTGATAGCTGAAATCACAAAATAGAAACAAAGAAAATAATACAAAGAATCAATGAGACCAAGAGTTCATATCAACAAAACAGACAAAACTTTATCCAAGCTAAACAAAAGGCACAGAGATATTATCCAAATCAACAAAATCAGAAATGAAAAGGGGACATAGCAACAGACATGGAGAAAATACAGAGAATCATCAGGTAATATTTCAAAAACCTGTACTCCACAAAATTGGAAAACTTAAAGAAAATGGACAACTTTCTGGATAAATATAACTTACCAAAATTATATCAAGACCAGATAAGCAAATTAAACAGACCTATAACTGCTGAAAAAATAGAAACAGTCATCAAAAGTTTCCCAACCAAAAATAAAAAGAGCCCAGGATCAGATGGTTTCAGCACAGAATTCTGCAAGATTTTCAAAGAAAAATTAATACCAATATTCCTCAAATTGTTCCATGCAATAGAAATAGAAAGAACATTGCCAAAATTTTTATGTTGCTACAATTACCCTGATACCCAAACCACACAAAGACATTACTAAGAAAGAATTGCAGACCAATCTCACTCATGAACATTGATGTAAAAATACTCAATAAAATACTGGCAAACCGAATCCAAGAACACTTCAGAAAACTCATCCACCGTGATCAAGTAGGATTCTTCCCAGAGATGCAGGGATGGTTCAACATGAGAAAATCTGTTAGTATAATACACCATATAAACAAAGTGAAAGAAAAAAAAAACCATGATCCTCTCATTAGATGCTGAAAAAGTCTTCGAAAAAATACAACATCCCTTCATGATAAAGGTCTTGGAGAGAGAAGGGATACAAGGAACACACCTAAATATAATGAAGGCAATAAATAGCAAGCCAACAGCCAACATAAAACTAAATGGAGAAAAACTCAAAATAATCCCATTGAAATCAGGAACAAGACAAAGTCTCCATATCTATTCAATATAATTCTTGAGGTTCTAGCTAGAGCAACCAAACAACAAAAGGAGATCACAGGGATACAAATCAGAAAAGAAGAAGTCAAACTCTCACTATTTGCTAATGATATGATAGTTTATATAAATGATCCCAAAAATTCCACCAGGGAACTTCTAAAACTCATAAACACCTTCAGAAATGTAGCAGGATACAAGATTAACTCAAAAAAAAATCAGTAGCCGTCCTTTATACAGACAATAATAAAAGGACTGAGAAAGAAATCAGAGAAATGTCACCCTTCACAATAGCCACAAATAGCATAAAATATCTCAGAATAACTCTAACCAAACAAGTGAAAAACCTGCATGTCAAAACTATAAGTCTTCGAAGAAAGGAATTGAAGAAGACGCAGAAAATGGAAAGCTCTCCCATGCTCTTAGGTAGGTAGAATTAACATAGTAAAAATGGCAATCTTACCAAAAGCAATCTACAGATTCGATGCAATACCCACCAAAATCCCAGAAAAATTCTTCACAGACCTCAAAAGAACAATACTCAACTTCATATGGAAAAGCAAAAAACCCATATTAGCCAAAACGATCCTGTACAATAAAGGAACTTCTGGAAACATCACAATCCCTGACTTCAAACTCTACTACAGAGCTACAGTACTAAAGCCTGGTATTAGTATAAAAACAGACAGGAAGACAAATGGAACCAAATCAAAGATTCAGATATCAATCTACACACCTACGAACACCAGATTTTTGACGAAAAAGCAAAAATATCAAACGAAAAAAAGAAAGCGTATTTAACAAATGGTGCTAGCATACTGGATATTAACATGTATAAGAATAAAAATAGACACATATCTATCGCCATGCACAAAACTCAAGTTCAAATGAATCAAAGACCTCAACATAAAACTAACCACACTGAGCTTCATAGAAGAGAAAGTGGGAAGTATGCTTGAACACATTAGCACAGCAGACCACTTCCAAAATATAACCCCATTCGCACAAACGCTGAGAGCAACAATTAATAAATGGGACCTCCTGAAACTGTGAAGCTTCTGTAAAGCAAAGGACACAGTCAACAAGACAAAACGGCAGCCTACAGAACGGGAAAAGATCTTTGCCAACCCCACATCAGACAGAGGGCTGATTTCCAAAATATACAAAGAACTCAAGAAATTGGTCATCAAAAGAACAAATAATCCAATAAAAATGGAGTACAGACCTAAACAGAAAACTCTTAACAGAGGAATCTAAAATGGCTGAAAGACACTTAAGAAAATGTTCAACATCCTTAGCCATCTGAGAAATGCAAATCAAAACAACTCTGAGATTCCATCTTACACCTGTAAGAATGACCAAGATCGAAAACTCTGATGACAACTTATGCTGGAGAGGATGTATTGCTGGTGGGAGTGAAAACTGGTACACCTGCTTTGAAAATCAGTATGGCAATTTCTCAAAAAATTAGCAAACAACCTACCTCAAGACCCAGCAATACCACTTTTGGATGTATACCCAAAGGATGCTCAATTGTACCACAAGGATATGTGCTCAACTATGTTCATAGCAGCATTGTTTGTCATAGCCAGAACCTGGAAACTACCTAAATGCCCCTTGACAGAAGAATGGATAAGGAAAATGTGGTACATTTATACAATGGAGTACTACACAGCAGAAAAAAAATGACATATTGAAATTTGCAGGCAAATGGATGGATCTAGGAAACATATTGAGTGAGGTGACCCAGACCCAGGAAGACAAATATTATATGTACTCGCTCATAAGTGGCGTTTAGACATAAAGCAAAGAAAAACCAGCCTACAATTCAGAATCCCAGAGAACCTAGACAACAAAGAGGACACTAACAGAGACATACATGGATCTAATCTACATAGGAAGTAGAAAAAGACAAGATCTCCTGAGTAAATTCGGAGCATGGAGACCATGGGAGAGGGCAAAAGGAAAAGAGGGGACAGAAAAAAATATATATAGCTCAATTAAAACACTAAAAATAAATAAATAAATAAAATTTTTAGAAGTCCCTAGATTCCAGAAAAATCTGGATTGCTTCCTAACATAATTCTAGCACCCAAGTCCCCTCCTTGTCTCCTCCCACTCCTCAAACACTGCTCACCAGCACAGGGAGAAGATACACACACCTGTCCCCCATAGCCTCATCCACACCAAAGTCTGACTCCTCACATTTCCCAAAGCAGATTCACAGCCCACTCTGCACCATGGATGCTTCGGCATATTAGAAATGCTTTTTCCATAAGATGTGTGAGGTGTGGAATGGTGGATTTTCTTCGCCAACCTCACTGAAGTTAGAGAATCAGTGGTCACATCTCTGAACCTGACTGTGACAGTGTTTCCAGAAAGCTTTAGGAGCAGGGAAGACCCCAAATATGAGTGGCAGCAGCTGTGGGCTAGAGTCCTGGAATGGGGGAGGAGGGTTCTGAACACCAGGACTCATCCCTGCTTCCTGACTACAAAGGCAATGTGCATCAATCAGCTGCCGTGGGCTCCTGATGCTCTAACTTTGAAATGAGCCCGCCCTTCCTAAGTTCTTTGTCAGGTATTTCATCACAGCAATGAGAAAAATATGGGAAGCTTCTGCAAAAGTAAGATAATTGAGCAAAGACACTTAGATCATTTAGGTTTCCTGCATGTCACTGAGAAGCAACTTATTCCCTCAACTCCATCCTAAGATCACATACGAATACATTTACACAGGGAAATCTTCTAGAATCATATCAGTAGGTCATCTCTGCCCTTGAGAGCTCTGCTTACTAATAAAACGATTAAACTCCCTCCATCTTCTTGGGTCTGTCTCGTTGTGATGGTTAAGAAACCACATTCTAAGGGGAGGCATTTCCAGATCAAAATTTTCTTTTTTAAAACATACCTTTTATTAATTTTTTTAACAATTTTATACATGTATACAGTTTATCTTGTTTGGGCTGTGCAGATGGCTCAGTCATTAAAGGCCAGACTCACAACCAAAGGACAACATAGCCTCCTCTCAGCCTCCCCCAAACACCGAGACACCACCTACACATCCCCTCCCCTTTCATGCCCTCTTTTTTCTTTTTCTTTTTGTCTTTTTAACTCACTGAGTCCAGTTAAGCTGTCTGCTTGAATGGTGACTGGTATCCCCGGTTTAATCTTGAGCAGGCAACCAAAACACTGCTGTGAGTTCCTAGGTGCGATGCCCTCTCAGGTTCAAAGGACAGCTCTTCAGAACACTTCCACATCCTCTGGCTCTTTTGCTCTTTCTACTCCCTCTTCGGCGGCGCTCCTTGTGCCTAGAGGAATTGATAAAGCTGTCCCACATAGAAGCACCCAACAGTCCATTGTTCACCGCACTTTGACCAATCATGAGCCCACATTAACTACCACCCAGTACAGAAAGATCTTTCCTAGCCAAGGCTGAAATCAGCAGAAACACATGGGTGTAGACACAAATATTAAGAGGTCAATTTGATGACATTTCCATTTAGCAAAGAAACAGTAGCAGGTTCTCCCATAGAGCCTACGGCCTCTCCAGTCATGAAGTTTGACCAAGTTTACTGTACTTGGTATGAATCCCCTCCTGTGGGGCAGGCCTCAGATCTAATCAGAAAGCAGTTGGTGGCTACCCCTAACTTTTATACCAATGAGCACATTTGTCTAGCAAGTTGGTGTTGTAGTATTCATGGTTTACCAGTAGGTAAAAGCAATGATGGTTTTTATCCCCCAGAAAGTGCACATTTGGGTACTATGAAAGCTAACCAAATGGGAGGAAGTCTTCAGATGGGTTCCAGCTTGATTTCTGCAACCAAGCATATTGTGTCTTCAACAATGGTCTTACTAGATAGTTCTGGTAGGCAAACAAAAGCAATAGTCTGTGCTGTTTGGTGAGCTTCCCTGACTTGTAATTTATAAGATGGTATCCCATGGTCAGCACTGAGATGTTCATTTAACCAGCCGTATTGTCCGGTGGAAACATCATCCACCTATACAGGACATCTGCTCAAACTTCTTTTCTTTTCGTTACATATTTGTGGTGGCTTGAAAGAAAATGCCCCCCGACAGGAAGTGGCACTGTTAGGAGGTGTGGCTTTGTTGGAGTAGGTGTGGCCTTATTGGAGGAAGTGTGTCACTTTCGGGGTGGACCTTCAGGTCTCCTTTTTTCAAACTATGCCCAGTGTTGACACACAGTTGCTTCTGCTACCTACAGATCAAGATATAGAACTCTCAGCTCCTTCTCTAGCACCATGTCTGCCTCCATGTCCCACCGTGATGATAATGGACTAAACCTCTGAAACTGTAAGCCAGCCCCAGTTAAATGTTTTCCTTTATAAGAGTTGCCATGGTCAGAGTATCTCTTCATGGCAATAGTAACCCTCCCTAAGACAATATTTTAAGTAGCTTACAAAATTCCCACAAGAGTTTTTTGTTGTTGTTGTTGTTGTTACATTGTGTGCTCATGAGCTATGTGTGTGTACTATGATGCTCTAATGGAGTTTAGAAAACAACCCGTGGAAGCCAGACTCTCCGTTCACCATGTAGATCCCGGAGTTTAAACCTAGGTCATCTGACTTCAGGGGCAGGTGCCTACATCCAATGATCCATCTTGCTGCCCCTCTAAGGATATTTCATGTATTCTTAGTTTTGACAAAATAGTCTCTTGACCCCCTCCTTTCCCCTGAATGCCCCGTCCCTGCTTAAACCTCTCACCGCCAGTACTTCCATACCACTGGTCTTCCACTGGCCTCTTAGCCCTGAAGTCCTGGCCAAACTTCTATACCTAGTCCATCTGGAAACAGTCAGAATCGTGGGGATTTGGCAAGGAGGACTTTCCCCCTCCCTAACAATTCTGGGGCTCTCTGTCACCGACCTGACTTTACAGCAGAGCTTTCAATGTGAGAATTGGTCCTCCTGTGTTTCCATGGTTCCCGGGAGGGACTGGCAAAGCTCTTCCAGTGGTTGTCCAAGCCGTCCTCACAGTCTTCCACGGTGTCTAAGGCCTCAGAGCCAAGATCACGTGTGCCCTGGGGACTTAGAAAATGTATTTCATTTGGTCAAACAGCCTGCTAGATCTGGAAGTTTCTGCATGATTTATAACATTCAAATTGTTTCAAATGGACTCAAATAGCTGGGTTTTTTATTTACTTTTTATTTATTTATTTATTTATTTATTGCTGTATTAACTGGAGTTTCAGATACCTTCTAAATCCACCATTACAAGCTTCAAAATATGTAACTAACACTACCCATAAAGTTGGTAGAATCCATTTTTTTTTTAAAAGCAGGAAGAAACCCTTAAATCGTCCCTTTGCATCAGCTGCACCGTCGTCGGGCAAATATGCTATAGAACTTCACAGAAATACGATTTGATCTGAGAACATCTGTAGCCGTCTGGAACATATTTTCCCCAGGACTTCACTTGGAGCTCTCTCTATACATATCAGATGTTCTCCACGGAATCTGTGACATGTCTTAGGATTCTTGAATTCACATCAGTTACGCCTCTGTCTTGAATGGTGCCAATCTGAGTTGAAACCCTGCCAACCTTCTTAGCACCGCCACCAGCAGACTTAATTAATCTGCGGGTCTTGTGCATAGACAGATTAAAATCAGGATGTACGCACACACACACACACACACACACACACACACACACACACGGACTTTCTGCTTCCCTAGAGACTCGCTTCGGTTTCCAGAGACTCGAGCCGCATCTCAGCAAGTGACACCCTGAGAGCCCCGTGTCTCCCTTCACATTTGCTGCGACGCTACTTGTCTCACGGTGGCTGACAGGGTCCTTCACCAGTGGCCTGAAGTCCTTTAATCATGCAAAATTAAAATACTTCAGCATAACTTGTCCTGCCCGCGTGTATTTTTGATAATAAAATGGAAGAGCAGCAATGTGATTAATAGCCCTTACTAAATGGGAAGTCTTCTTCTCTTACACTGGTCTCTGTCACAAATGTTCAGCGAATTACATCTGAAGCATATATCATAAGAAAGGAACCTACTCAATTAATTTTGATGAAATTATTTCAGAGATACACAAAGATATACATTCAAGGATATTCTTCACGTGACTTAGAAATTCTAAAGATTTAGAAAGAATTGTGCGATAGGGGACCATTATAAGATTCTTACAAAAAGCATTCTTTTTTAAAAATTAATGTGCCGAAATATTTTTACTTTCATGAAAAAAATTTACCATTAAGTGATCAAAAAAGAAATTTTAAAAGCCATATCACACCCTAATAGAATTCTGTTCATGTTTTTTAAATTATGAATATTGATATCACGTAGAAATAAATGCGGCAAGACAGGCCAAATGGTGCAAGCAGCTGTGGTGGGTTGTGGGTAAACTGCATTTTTTATTTCTTGTTTGTAACACTTCCAAACTGTGACCTATAATCCCAAAACAGAAAGAGGTAGCCCAAGGTGGAAGCAAAGGACATGGACTCCCGCGTCAGGTGACCCCCAGCGACAGAATGCTCAGGAGGACCTGAGAATCTGCACCCACACCTGGGAATGCTGATGGCCCCTTTCGCAGCTCCACTGGAGGGCTTTTGACCCTGCCTCGTTCTGTGGTCCCCTGTAAACATGTGTTCATGCCTGTGCGTGTGTGTCTGTGGCCCCTTTTCTTTCCACTGTATGCCCTTTTTCTTCCAAACAGCAAGCCCTGGTGCATGTTTATCAAAAAATTCGGAGCGAGATGTTGAGGCAAAGAGGGGATCTGAGGAATACTGTGGTAGCCGCTGTTCCTTCTCGAGTAATCCACATGTGAGCCAGAATCTGAGCAGAGCCTGGAGATCTGCACCCACTAGCTCTCCCAGAGTCCGTCAAGGCAGCAAGAGGAAGACGAGGCCTCTTTGGCTCGGTTGGGGAAGGCTTTGGGTGAGACAGGGTGTTCCTGGGACAAACGGAAAGACGTTTTCTAAGATCTGTAACTGGTACCACCTTTTACCCCTAACACCCCAGGATGCATCATGCCTCCACTTAGCCTAGAAAAGGAGAGCATGGATTTGAGCTTGACAGGACTTTATAAAGGTCCAGGGAGCTAGCTATCAAGGACAGTGGCGAGAATGTCCTTTCCTAAGGGATCTGGGACAGGAACACATGCTCTTCATCCCAGACGCCCGCATGCAACCCTCAAAGACAGAGGTTCTTAAAAGAAATTCAGTAAAGAAAATGAACTGTCTGTTTCCACTTCCCAAGAGACTTTCAAGCCAGCGACAAGATGGAGGCCAAGAGGGAGCTGGCCCAGGGAGGTCTGGTGGAACCCAAGCTTCCCACATGCTACTGTTCCAGCTGTACCGGCTTGGCCTCCAGTGGCGGCGTCTTATAAAAGGCCACAACACTTTCCTCTTCTCACCATGGCACGAGGCCTTCCACGAAGCCGGAACTAATTCTTATGACAAGTTACAAAACCGCTGGCGAAAATGTTGACAATGCTGACACCTCACACAGTGGGAGAACTCACAGGAGGTCTGTGACCAAGAGCTTCCCTTGCTCAGTTGGCTGTCCTGGTAGATCCCAGGGCCGACAAGGAAGTCGCAAAGGCCGCGTCTTCACTGGCACAACTCAAGATCCTGACAGCTGCCTCTGCATAGCTGGTCAACATTTTCAAAGAATTCCACTCCTTTAAATCAGAAGGCTGAGGACTGGACTCTGTTAAAAGTACTATTGTCTGCCGGACGGTGGTGGCTCACACCTTTCATCCCAGCACTCGGGATGCAGAGACAGGCAGACCTCTTTGACTTTGAGACCAGCCTGGTCTACAAAGGCGAGTTCCAGGACAACCAGGACTGTTACACAGAGAAACCCTATCTCGATAAACCCAGAGGGGTGGGGGGAGTATTTGGGGTCTATTTGCTACTTTGTCAAGGCCAGGAAGCCCTGAAATGGTTTAGTTCATGTCTCTAAGTCAGAAAAGGGGGTGGAGAGAGGAGCAGAGGGAGAGAGAATTATAGGAAGTTAAATTGAGCCTTCAAAGCTAAATTGAGCAATGTGGGGGTGGCCAGAGCCCTGACACAGCCCTCTGAAGGAACTGGAAGGTGCATTTTGCTTCATAGGAAAGCCTTGGCAGCCTCGTGTGATAAAGGGCTAGAAGGCTAAGAAGAGCGCCCATCATCCCCTGGTTTCTCTAAGGTCCCCATCAAGCCCTGGTTGCTGGAAGGTCCCCGTCGCCCCCTGGTTGCTGGGTACAGCCCTCTTATCAGCTTAAATATGAGTAGAGATCATTTGACAACACAGTTCGTATACACGGCAGGATAATCAGGTCTGGCTCCTAAACCCAAGCCAGATACCTCAGAGGACCACGGAAGTGACAGGGTTCCAAAGAGATCCCTGAGGTCCCGCAGATAAACTGAACACTTGAGAGTTGAGTCATTAGCTTTAATAAGCTCTCCCTCCCATCTGCAGATGGGCAAGACATGGGACACACAGTAGAACTCTCCGAAGAGGGCTCTTGCTGACGTCACAGGGTCAGTGTCTAGTTTAACCTAGGCAGTGTTCAGAAGAGATCTCTAAACTACCAAAGGGTCAGAGATAGACAGGGCTTCCCAATTTCTTTACTTCCTCAACATAATGTCAACAGCCAACAGCATTTTGGCATATAAATCCCCATAGCAACCGGAACTTCAAAGCTTTTGGTAGGCCTCCACTCAAAAGCATCTTTAAGGCTATGGGAAAACATTACTTTCCAAGAGCCCTCAAATTGTTTCTAAGGGATTGCCCAGATATTCTGCAAACTGTAACTTCAGCCAGTCTGCCTCTGTAGGAGTTCCTTTCCTGGCCTTCGACCTCAGTCTAGGCCTGCAGACACCTGGAATCAACATTCAAAATGTACCTTCCTTTTTTAGAGCCTTTAATCATCAAGAGAGAGACAGACAGAAAGACATCTGCTCTTCCCCCAGACTTCAAGAGCCCCTAGGAGGGTGACCAGATATTACACTTTACTATGACCTCAATAAAAGATAACAGTTAAGGTATTTATTACCATAACACCCAAATGTAAGAAGTTTAATGCAATTTTATTTTGAGTTATCTAAAGATGGGGATCAGAATCTCCCTGACCAGCAGAAAACCTTTCATGTGATCATTTCAGACCTAGGATCATTTTGTTTCACAATTTTGCCCTCTCTGGGGTTCATGGGGTCTCCTGACTTCAGCCTTGTTCAGTGAGCTTATGGAGCTGTTTGTAAATGCCTATAGTGCGGATAGGTGGCTCAGTCAGTAAAATACTTGCATTGGAAATATGAGGGCCTCACTTCAGACCTCCAGCACACACACACAAAAAAATAGGTAAGGGGACATGCACCCAGAATCCTAGCAATAGGAAGGCAGAGGCAGGAGGCTCCCCAGGGCTCACTGGCTAGTTAGCCCTGGCAAATCAGTAAGTTCCAGCTTCAGGGAGAAACCCTGTCTCAAAAACTTATGTTGAAGAGTGATAGACAAAGACACCCTGTGTGGACTCTGGCCTCAACAGGCATGCACACATGTGTCCACATCCCAGCATATACATGCACACATACACATGCATATTCTCTCCCCACACAGGAATATCTGTGACGACCAACTTGCAAAGAGAAAAGTTTTATGTGGGCTCACCCCTTTAGAGACGTAAGTTCATAATTTATTGGCTCCCTTTCTTTGAGACCTGTGGCGAGGCAAAGAAGCCTGGAGTGACCGAGCACAGCTCCACCTTAAAGCCAGGAAATAAAGGGAGGGTGAGAAGAAATTTTCACCACGCCCTGCAGGATGCTCCCGCAATGACCTGAAGACCTCCAACTAGGTCCCATAAAAGTATCTCTGCTTCCCAGTATTGCCTCCTTGGGAACCAAGTCTTTGGGGGACATTTAAGACCCAAATTGTAGCATGCTACATAGTTCATCACTGAAGGAACTCAAGTCAGGACAGGAACTCCAGCAGGGCAGGAACCTGGAGGCAGGAGACAATGCAGAGGCCGTGAAGGAGTGCTGCTTACTGGCTTGGTCTCCATGGCTTGCTCAGCTTACTTTGTTATAGAACACAGGACCACCAACCCAGGGTGGCAACCCTACCCACAGTAGGCTGGGCCCTCCCATATCAATCACTAATTAAGAAAGTGCCCTTTAGACTTGCCCACAGCCTGATCTTAAGGAGGCATTTTCTCAGTTGAGGTTCCCTCTTCTCAGATGACTATGGTTTGGGTCAAGTTGAGACGCAACCAGGGAGCAGAGTTGGTACCATGCTGTTACAGGCTCTAGCATCTGGCAAATAGAAGACATACATTCCTCGGCAACAGAACTAGGGGTGTGTCTAGTCTGCTTGGGGACAGCCTCCTTTTGCCTGTTTCTTGACATGGTTATTAACCCTCCTTCCCACTCGCTCTAGAGAATAAACTACATTGTGGTTCTGCCCGTAAACCATCTCATGATCTATAAGTCCACCTAAGTTTCTCAAGGGTACAGTCGCACCATGGGCACGCATTTGAGTGGAAGCGTAATATAATAATAAGGAAAAGAGGAAAAGAGCAAAGCCCAAAGAGGCATGCTCAGGTGTGACTGACCACCGCTGACTACCACACTCGTGTGTAGTAACTGACCAGCACTGATTTACACGCTCGGGTGTGACTGACCACCACTGACTTACATGCTCGGGTGTGACTGACCACCGCTGACCTCCACGCTCGGGTGTGACTGACCACCGATGACTACCACACTTGTGTGTAGTAACTGACCAGCACTGATTTACACGCTCAGGTGTGACTGACTACCGCTGACCTCCGTGCTCGGGCATGACTGACCACTGCTGACCCCCCTGCACAGCCGGCAAGATACACACTTCTTCACACTTTCAAGCTCACTTCAGAGAAACACAGCCTCTGAGCTGCAGCCCAGCTTGCCCTGGACACAAAGAACAGTGTCTGAGGTTGGAAAGCATGGCTCTCCTGCTGGTGCTTGCCAGACCTTCCCAAAAACAGGACTGGCACCTTCAGATGGTCAGCTTTTCTTTCCAGAAGCAAACGACTATCAACCAATTAAAAATATTAGTAAAAATAGACCTTCACCGTAGCTAGGAAAACATGAATAGCTAGGAAGTCAAGAAATTTCTGTCCGCAAACGAGCTGCCAGTCTGCATCCAAAATAAACCTTCGAATTCTAAACTTGTAATTGTACAGAGTGCTTCTCGATGGTTCTTCTTCATAACACAGTCAACAGAGGCACAAACGCAGTGTTCAAAGGAGCTGAAGACAGAGGCTTTCCAGAAACCAAGAGAATTTCATGGAAAATAGACATGGAAGCAACTTTGGATGTAAGTAGATCGAGAGCTGTACCAACCCCGAGAAAGCTGGATTAAGGCAACAAGCTAAGAACTGTAGTTAATTCTGCATGGTCCTTCATTTAGTCTGAATAGCTCAAAGCTGCACAGCAACCTCCTTGGAAATAATCTGCAATTTAATGTCAGTAACTCAGACTGGTTCCTGCTTCAGTTAGTCCAGACGACAGAGACTTTGTCACCTACAGGACTTCCCCATCAGACATCTCTCTGGTTGGATCTTGCGTCAACACCGAGAACAATAGCTTATCAAATGTTTAACCATTATCTATGAGCAAGGAAAGTCATTAAATGAATGGACCTTTAGCGAATTAAAACGATTGTCTAGAAAACTGAAAAAAAAAATTGAGTCTTAGAACAAACTTTCTTAGAAATAACATTTAATAAAGACATTTTTTTCCACTAGGTCCATAAAAATTAAACCAGTTAAAAGAGGAAATAGATGTTTCTGTATTATAAGCAGTTCCATTTATTAAGACAATCATTAACCATGAAAGAATCAAACCTCAACAAAGGCCTGTGCTTAATGCCTCGGGAGATGCCTTGTGAAGCCAAAGGAACATCGACATTTTCCCTGAGTCACCCGACGAAAAGGAGCAAATCGCACTCAGAGACTGCCCACAGAGGGACAGAAAGACAGAACGACAAGGCAGCAACCAAGTTGAGGCACAGCTTACCGAATTGGCATCGGCTCCTCCTCCCCTCTCATCTGGCACCAGTATCACCAGTTGTCTCTTGGGTTTAAGTATCTCCATGGTCCCAATCTTTGGAGGGACCTGTGCAATCAGCTATCCTGGGCTGAGCCACCGTGGTCAGCAGGCAGTTATATCGGGTTATGAAGCCTAAAGAGCATTCTTGTTCTTCTCCCAGATCCTTGTTTCAGCACCTGGTAGCACTAACAAGTTCAGTTTTGAGACTCCGATATAATTTTAAATGTCAGGTCTCTGTACTTTTCAGTGACTCAGGAAACCAAGCTCTTTCTATCCCAAGACTAGCCATAAAAGGAAGAGGAGCAAAAAAAAAAAAAAAAAGGAAGAGGAGCTTGTGGGGGAGGCGAAGTAAGGTTCTGGCCATAACTTCAAGGGGCACCCACCCTTTACACACCCTCCACCTGCCAGGACTCAGGGATGTGGTCCACTTAGATGGACGGAGAGCTGGGAAACACAGCTTTGCTCTCTGCAGACCTGTTTGTTGGTGGTTTCTAGCCATGTCTACTGCCCAGACTCTGCCCATAAATCCAGATGACACTGGTTCATCTATTCTGCTCATCAGACAATGACAAGGACTGAACAGTGAGGGACACATTGCCCTTGAGTAATCACAACCTACTGGGAAAAAAGAACAGATAAATTAATAATTATGATAGCGTATGATACATATTATCACTGAGTGCCAGAAGAATCCAGAAAAGAGCGAGTCTGAGGAAGCTCTGGGTATATTTAAATGGGGTCTTGAAAGAGAGTGGTCAGAGACTAAGATCTTTCCAACACTATCTGCACTGCTCTGAGGGTCTTTCATGGATTAGCTTAGTCAATACATGAACAAAAATACAAGCGCAACGACTCTAGGAGGTGGGCCTCTCACCAAAGCAGCTAGACTAGAAAACTGGGACCTGAAAAGGGAAGTCCTCCTCAGTTTTCTACTAGCAAGAGAGACAAGAGTTGGTCTCAGGCATCCCCCCTCCATGAAATAACTCTCTTCTCGCTGGCTCTGTGCTGAGAGACTGTGGAAGCTCAACGGAGACCAAGGACAGATGCCCTCTCTCTCTCAGGATGGCCCTGTGCTTGCATTCTTGCAGCAAGGACACAGAAGGGAGTTTGGAAGTCTGGACCAGTATATCCTGGCTACATACCTGGTCCTGACCACATGTGCCATGCTACAAACATCACGGTTCCAGAACCAGGCCACCACTTCAAGGCTGGAAGTGTTCATGTGTTAGGGCATGAGGAAGCTGGAGCAGGGTGGAGCAAGTACATCGTAGAGAGCCATCATCTTATGAGGGTCAGCATGTGGCCGTCTAAGCTGAAGTGAACATCCAGCCTGTGCTTGATTTCTGATCAAGTCCGGGATTCTTCTTCGTCTGTGCACACTGTCCTGTTGACTTCCTGCGGCTAGGATAAAACACTGACCCACATCAACCTGGGAAGGAAGGGGTTTATTTGGCTTCCACATCCCAACCACAGTCCATCGTGGAAGGAAGACAGGAACCTGGAGGCAGGAACCGGCGCAGAAGCCATGGAGGAATGCTGCTTACCAGCTTGCTTCCCCGAACTTGCTCAGCTATTTTTTTTTATACAGCCCGGGCCCACCCACCCAGGCATGACACCTCCCACAGTGAGCTGGACCATACCACATCGATCAACAGTCAAGGAAACATCCCATGAATCCGCCCAAAGAGCAGTTTAATGGAAACAATTCCTCAACCCAGGATCCCTCTTCTCAGTGACAATATTGTATGCCAAGCTGGAGAAGAACTGATCGATTCATACACTAACTTGCCTTGGGCTATAACAGTTCCTCCCTGATTGCTCAAGCATGCCTCCACCATCCCAGCGAGGCGGGGCCATATGACTAGTCACAGCTAATAGGAAATGGGCAGAATTATTTGTGATTGTCTGGGACATAATACCTAGGGCTGACCTCTAGCCACTTGCCTTGATGACCCTGGAAGCCCCCTGCTGAGATGGCAGTGTAATAAGAAAGAGAGAGGAGACTTCCCAGAGAATTGCTTGACCTGCACAGGACTTGGGCAGGCAAGCCCTTTCTTCCCCTCACCCAGAGATTTCATTAAGGGTATATACTACACTTGATTGGCAGCTCTTGACGATCCCTGGTTTTGTGAAATTATTAGCATTCACATTTTGAGATGTAGCTCTGACCACCACCTGGAATGGCATCGCCTAAGACTGTGTCATAACAGCCGCAGAGCCTAGCCCATCTCCTAACACAGCCTCCCGCTCTAAGTGGACACCTAACCAGAGGAGCGGTTCGGTAATGAGGTTTGACAGCCCTGGCTGGTTGAAGTGTTGATTAGGCTGTCTGGGCATGGCCGGCTCATGCAGGCGGTCTAACCAGTCACCTTCTGAACCTCTGGGCTCACCCTGCCCTCCACTCAACACACTCAGGAGATTAGCAAGTTACAAGCCAACATCTCTTCAACAGGCTGCCTGCAGCTCAAGTGTGCGTCCATATTATGAGAAAGCTACACTCGGAATGTGCTGGGTATAAGTCCAGCCAGCCGAAGGGGACAGTAGCCTTCAGGAAACTCTAACTTGTGTACTCTTTCCTTACAGAGGGATGTATGAACAGCTGTAATTACAGCTACAGTGTGATGACTATGACTTTTAAAGAAAACAGAGAGTGCTGTGTGTGTGTGTGTGTGTGTGTGTGTGTGTGCTCACAAGCGCACACTCACACAAGCACCACAGCACACATGAGGACAACCTTCAGGAGTTGCTCTGGGTTCCCCAGAATCAGAATTGGGTCATCAGGCTTTCGTGGTGAGTACTTCCACCTCCTGGGACATGGCTCCAGCCCAATCAATTGTCTTTAATTTCTAGAACCAGTCAGACCATCAGACACCAATCCCAAGGAGACAGGAAAATATGTTCTTCTTCATTATGCTCAGATGGAACCAAACTCAAAAGCAAAGCTCAGAAAATGTCTGACTGCCTAGACAGGCATGGAGTGACTTAATTAAATGTGTTAAGGAATAGCATTTCTGAAAACTTGTTACAGTAACCCTCACTTAGCTAATGAGAACTCCCTGAGTACAAGAGATTGCTATTATCCAAGCCAGGCACCCTGGCTTGCACTGCAATCCCCTCGCCCCTCCTCACCCTGCTTTAGAACTTCTCTCTAAAACATCTAGAGGATCACATACAAATCACCATGTAGTTGTTTATACATTATATATCTTCTAAGAATTGTATTTTTACCCAAAAATTACAGCATTCACCTATAATCACTAACATTTATAATTATGTAGACATAAATACACTAATGACTTTAGGGTTTGCTCTCATCATTTTTATTCTCCTGCCTTCCTATTCTGATCATTTACTCTAGTGCATATCAACCCTTTACACTTACAACCTGGCTTCCATCCCTTCCTTCAGCAGAAACACTAGAGGGAAACCTTCCCCGAGAGAACTGCCTATCGGAATTTTTTTAAATAATTTTTTCTACAAAGAACATAATTCTATTACATTCACACATGAAAGGCAGCTTGGTTGAGTATAAAATTTTTTTTTTAGGAGTGAAACGCTATAGCTAATGTTTTTGTATCGTTATTGTGGGGTAGGATGGTTGAGGGCATTTTTATCTTTTTTATTTTGCTGAGTTGCCTTATCAAGCCCACACGGAATACAAGCTTATGTAATAATAAAAAGGAATAAAATCAACAGATTTACACTGAGTGAATATTAAATTCCCAGAACTTTGGTGGATAGTAAGAGATATGCCAATAATCACTGTTGTCAAGGAATTCACTGTAAACAAATACTATTGGAATGAGTGAATTATTTTATCATATAAGTAATTTTATACTTAACAAAATACAGTATTGAAGCTTAATATTATATTTCCCAAGGGGAAAAGACAGCAGCATATCTATAAGATATCTATAAGAGCTAACAAGGTGACAGCATTGGAGGCCCCCAGACCAATCCATGGTCTTTCTTCACAAGACAAGATCTGAAATCTAACGGCCATGGGATCTTTTAACAACTAAGCTCTAGTAAATTTTCCTTTAGGCTCCACAGACATATTACCTCTGAATAAAGATTCAGAAGACCATAACTTCTTCCTCCGCCAAATGAAAATAAATAAGTAACAACAGGCTGTTTGCGGTGTCAGATAAAGGCGGCCTTGTGAGGAGCATGCTTTGTTCAGCCCGCCTGGGTCCGGCTCCAGGCATGCTACCACAGTCTGTCTGCCCATGCTTCTGACACCACGCATCCGGGCTTTTCCACACCAGAGGTTCCCCATCTCTCAGTTAGGTGACGTTCCAGGAACAACTTGCCCTGGTAAAGGGGAGCTACAATGAGAAGAGGACACACACGGTTGTCCTCTATCGTGGCCTCTGAACTGGCAGGAGGAGGGAGTGAGATTGAGGTGCTGATGTGCTGTTTTGTACAGCTGCGGGGCTGATGGGCCCTGAGGGAAAGTGAGTAGAAACTGGATCTGTGCTAAATATCCCCTCCTGGGATCTAAAACCATGGGATCCATGGGAAGAACCACATAATAAAGGGAGAGAGAGTAAGATAGGAGTGATGGGAGGTAATTTCCAGATCTGACATTTAAATCAGAGGACGGGAAAATCCCCCGTGCAGCATGAAAGATGTGGGCCTTGCTAATAGCCCCGCATAGAACGTTTCGATGAGCGGGAATTGGCAAAAACTTCTTAACAAGAAATAAAAGCGTCTCTCAGCCTGGTTCTTGAGGGTGATCGGTCTAGGTGCCATGGACACACTGAGGCTGAGTAAGAGAGCTGCACATCCTTCCTGAGCTGGTAAAAGGGGGTTAATCTCTGATGGACGGGCACCTATGAGCCATTAGATGCCCTTGGTTATCAAAAGCCAAATTCCCCCCATGAATATCAGGCGCTGGAAGACAATAGAGAAATACAGGCACTGCTGAGAGAATCGGGAGGTGGGACATAGTGTTCAAGGCCCAGTTCAAAAGGCCCTAAAGAAAGGAAGAAGTGCGACAGGAACCTTAGAGCCGGTGTGAGGGGTTAGTGACGTTGCTGGGCCTCATGATGTGATCTTCACAGGAGAAGCTCTGGCCAATCTAACTAATGCAGACTGGAATGGAAATCAGATTCCTGAAGTGCAGTCAAGAGGTGATAGGAAAAGGAAAAGACAGACAACGGAGATCTGTCTGGATCACTGGAAAACACACATACCAGAAGTTACGTCACGCCGAGGTCTTAGGGGAGAAACTGACCAGGAGCCAAATCCAGCCTGGGAGCTTCTAAAAGGCTTCTAAAAGGCACTACCTGCAGTAGTGGCTCACGGAAGGCACACACGACAAGACAGCATGAAGACTAAGCTTGAGCCAAGGACGGACAGTTACCCCACCCCTGCCCCCTGAGGAACCTGTGCATGCTTTCCTCCTGAAGGAAAGGCACTGGGCGTGGATGTAGCATGAGGGCCGGCTTGTTGGGGTATCAGTCCCGCCCGGTACTCCACAGTCGGCAAACCCCAAAGAAAATCACACACAAGACTCCATAAGATTATAAACTGATTGGCCCAATAGGTCAGGCTTATTATTAGTCCTTGTAACTTATATTAATCCATTATCATTATCGATGTTAGCCATAATGGCTCAGTACCTTTCTCAGTGTGACAGCTTACATGTTTCCTCTCCAGTGGTCTGCGCAGGAGTGGCAGAGGAGCCTCTCTGCTTCCCAGAATTCTCCTGTTCTCATTGCATCACTTCTACTTCCTGTCTGGTTTTCCCGCCTATACTGCCTGCCTGGCCAATCAGCGTTTTATTAAAATACATGATTGACAGAATACAGACAATTCTCCCACACCACGTGGAAATGATTCGCCCAGTCTGTGTCCTCTCAGCACCAGATATGGTGGCTATTGCTTTGTTAAATGAATGTGTGTACTGTCAAACTGCTTTCTAAATCCTTATGTTTATACCTGTAGATTACTGCTGCTATGAACCTTAGTGGGACAAGGTTTTCTTGAATTAATGGTAATTACAACAGAGTCTCGTGACTTATCAAAGTTCTGAGAATAAGTGTCTATTGAATGATCAACCCTAAACAGGACATCTGCATCACGCCCTCTAAGTCTCAGGAAATATCTAAGATGGAGTAGGAACAACATAAGGTCCAGAGGAAGGGGTGGAACGTGGAATGCTGTCCTCCAGGTATATGGCATGACCGTCTTCCTGAACTCTCAGTATCTGTGATAACTCACCCAAGATTTGGCCCCTTAGGAGGGGCATAAAGGCAGTTCATTTGGCACAGCAGACCTTACCCTTCCCTGTGAATCTATTACATTTAACAGTTGCAGTAGGCTAGAAGCATTTTCTTCAGTAGGGTAATTATCTGCAAGCTGCCCATTCTCCTGCAGGTAATCCTCATCTATGCTTCTGTAAATAGTCACAGATAAGCCCATCAGTCAACCAAGCAAGACTTTGATCTGTCATTAGTGCCCTATCTAGGATGAATAGATATTTGTTTACATATCCGTTAGGACAAGGTGATACAATACCTGAACTGCGCTGGCTAATTTTATGTCAACCTGACAGAAGCTAGAGTCATTGGAGAGGAAGGAGCCTCAAATGAGAAAGTACCTCCATAAGGTCAGGCTGTAGGCAGACCTGTATGACATCTTCTTAATCAGAGATTGACTGGGGAAGGCCCAGCCCATCGTAGGTGGGGCCATCCCTGAGGTGGTGGTCCTTAGTTCTGTAAGAAAGCAGACTAAGCAAGCCAGTAAGCAGCATCCCTCCATGGCATAACTCCTGCCTCCATGGTCCTACCCTGCTTGAGCTCCTGTCCTGACTCCTTTCGAGGATGCGCGGTGCTGTGGAAGTATAGCTCTAACAAACCCCGTCCTCTGTCAATCGCTTTGACTATGATGCTTTCTCATAGCAGTTGCAACCCTAACTGAAACAAGTTGGCAGCTTACCTGAGCTAATTGGAGCTCACCAACTCCAGCCAGACAGGGAAGGAACCAGCATAGGACCAAGCTAGCCGCTCTGAATGTGGGTGACAGTTGTATGGCTGGGGCAGACTGCAGGGCCACTGGCAGTGGCACCAGGACTTGTCCCTGCTGCATGTACTGTCTTTTTGGAACATTTTCTATGGATAGATACCTTGCTCAGTCTGAGTATAGTGGGGAGGGCCTGGTCCTTCCTTAGAGCATTGTGCCTTGCCCTCTCTGAGGAGTGGATGGAGATGAGGTGGGGGGGGGGTAGATGGAATGATAGAAGGGGAAGGAGTGGGAACTGGAATTGGTATGTAAAATGAAAAGAGATAGCTTGTAAAAAAAATAAATTAATTTAAAAAGTGAGGAAAAAACAAGTTGGTACCAGGAGTGGGGTCCTGCTGTGGAAGACCTGACCATGCTGTTTTGGGTGAGATCCTGGAAGGACTTTGGAACTTTGTGCAATAAAAGTCATTGAGCGTTCAGTGACTGGTGTGCTGTTCTGTGGGAGCTTGGGAAATAAGAATGTTGAAGGCAATGCAGAAGACAGAGGCCTGACCGGCAAAGTTCAGTGAGAAGTTTAAAGACTCTATCAGGGTCCTTTGCTATTGTGAATTAAAATTCTGTCACTCTGGCCAGCTGGGACTGAAGAGTTAGTCGTGATTAACAAGGGACCTGCATCACTGATGAAACCTGGGACAGTTGACACTGGTTATCTGGAGCTAAGAAATTAGCAGTGATTAAAAGGAGACCAGTCTCATTGAGGTGAAATCTTCTTGCACACAGAAGCTGTTTTTCAGAAGCAGTCGAGGTTGTACCTCATCAGTCACCCAGGTGGTATTGGTTTTGAAGGCATGAAGGGGTCAGGGAGATCAACTGAAGCTTGACACTGTGTAGCAAGGCTAGAGTCCCTGAAGAGAACCCAAGAGGGGCTATTAGTGAAAGTGCACTCCAGTTGCAGCAAGGGATCCAGTTTTGGAGATGCCAGTACCATGGGATGACTACCAAGAACAGAGGCAGCGGTGGAGTGGAGCCAGCCAGAGCCTAGAAGACAAGTTGTGTGTGCTGCTGTGGGGAGAGCTGGAGAAATGACCCAAGCCGCTAAGACAATTCCAGAAGATTGGGAGTGAGTCCCAGACACCGGACATTGAGTTGTTTACACTGTTGGAGAGTGATGCTGCTTTTTTTTTTTTCATATTGTGACTGTGCCCTGGCTCTTTCCTCCTGAATGAGGATGTGTTTAATTTGTTTTTATTTTACAGGAGACCACCATTGAGAGACTGAATTTAGACTTTAAAAGAGAGTTTGAGTTTCAAAAAAATGACAGAATTTTTAACTGTTTGAATTTATAAAGACTATGGTACATTTTAGGTTTGTGAAATGTTTATATTGTGATATTGGTGCTAATGTGTCATCTTGGGTGAACAAAAAAGGAAAGGCTGTAACTTGATAGGGATATGTGTCACGCTAACAAGGGGTCAGTGTCCTGGATAGTTTTATGTCAACTTGACACAAAGTAAAATCATTTGAGAGGAAGGAACCTCAATTGAAAAAATGCCACTATAAAATCAGGCAAGACTGTAGGGAATTTTTTAATTAATTATTGATGGGAGATGGCCCAGCCCATTGTCCATGGAGCCATCCATGGGCTGGTGATCCTGGCATCTATAAGAAAGCAGAATCAAGTGCTGATGGCGCACGCCTTTAACCCCACGACTTGGGAGGCAGAGGCAAACTCAGATCTCTGTGAGTTTGAGGCCAGCCTGGTCCACATAGCTAGTTCTAGGACAGATAGGGCTGTTACACAGAGAAACTCTGTCAGAAAAAAAAAATTATGGAAGGATGGGGCTGGAGAGAGGCTAGCAGTTAAGAGCCTTCCAGGTTGCTCTTCCAGAGGTCCCGAGTTCAATTTCTAGCAACCACAGTGGCTCAGAACCATCCATAATGAGATCTGGTGCCCTCTTATGACCTGCAGACATACGTGCAGGCAGAAAACTATATACCTAATAAGTTAATAAATATTTTTAAAAATACAAAAAAAAAAACAGGCTGAGCAAGCCATGATGAACAAGCCAATAAGCAGCACTCCTTCATGGTCTCTGCATTGGCTCCCACCTCCTGATTCCTACCCTGCTTGAGTTCCTATCCTGAATTTCTTTAATGATAAACAGTGCTGTGGACGTGTAAGCCAAATAAACTCTTTGCTCCACAAGTTGCTTTGGTCATTGTGTTTTACCACAGCAATAGAAATCCTAACTAGGACACTAACCTTCTGAGCAGCCTTGCCATTGAGCCTGGGGATTCAGAAGTATCCCCACTTCAGATCTTGTTGTAGGGTGTCAGGTAATGCTGCCACACTTTTGGAGGTAACTGGAATGATGGCCCTTGAGGGAAAGTATCTTCTTTCAGCTTCATATGATAATTTATCCTCAACTGTTTGTCATTTTAAAGGGGAATGTTGCCAGCTAGGAACTGCTGACTTTCTTTCTTTCAAGAGGAGACTGACCCAAAGTCATATGTGGCAATTTGAATGAGAATGACCACCATAGGTTCCTATATTTGAATATTTGGTCCCTAGCTATTGGAACTCTTTTGGGAAGGATAAGAAGGTGTGGCCTTATTGGAGCAGATGTGTCCCTGGGGTGGGATTTGGGGTTTCAAAGACCACTCTAGTCCAGTCTTGAGCTTGTGCTCTCTCCTCCTGCGTCTCTCTGACTCTCCTCTCTCTTTCCTCTCTCTCTCTTTCTCTCTGTCTCTCTCTCTTTCCTCTCTCTTTCTCCTCTCTCTCTCTCTCTCTCTCTCTCTGTCTGTCTCTTTCTTTCCTCTCTCTTTCTCCTCTCTCTCTCTCTGTCTCTGTGTGTGTGTCTCTCTCTGCCTCTCTCTCTCTCTCTCTCTCTCTATATATATATATATATATATATATATATATATATATATATATATCTCCCTCCTACTTATAGATGAGACACAAGCTTCCAGCTACTGCTCCAGCACCCTGACTACTTTCATGGTCTCCACCATGATATCCTGAACCAACCCTGTGACACTGTAAGCAAACCCCCAATTAAATGCTGTCTTTTATAAGTCACCTTGGTCATGGCATCTCCTCATAGCAATAGAAAAGTAACTAAAATATCACGGGTGGAATTCCACATGAAAATGCAGCACCGATGTTTAAAGCAATTAGAAAGGAAAAGGGAAAAGGGTTTTTCAGTTCTCCTTGTACCTTGTTGGAAAGCAGGAATCTATAACCTTCAGGTCCCACAATCAATTGACTGCCACAATTCAATCTATAGATTTTACTCTCACTTGTAGCAAGATTTCTTTGGACCACCAGCCCACAAATAATGACCAGGATACTTGTTATTAAATATGAAAGCTTGGGCTTAGCTTAGGCTTTTTCCCCAACCAACTCTTACAACTTAAATTAACCCAATTTTTAAATCTATGTGCTGCTACATTATGTCTTCTTAGTATGACACATCCGACTTCCTCCAAGTCTGCTGGAGAAACTGCCTGCTTGATTCCTCTTCACAGTTTCTCTCTCTCCCCAGACATCCTGCCTATCTCTCCTGCCTACGTATTGACTATTCAGCCTTTTAATAAACCAATCAGAAAGCATATTAGGCAGAGAAACATCTGTACAGTGTATACAAATATTCAACAATGTCCTACCTTTTGTCTAAATAATAAAGGAAAGGTTTTAACTCTAACACAGTAAATATATAATATATTTCTATATACAATAAGAACAATTATCAGGTAAGAATTACATTTACAATGCCCAGTCCATTTGTATTTGGCAAATTTGGAGCAAGTATTGTATTATCTATCCTATCTTAGCGAGTCCAAAATTTTATACCTAAACCAATTTCTATCACAACTTGTATTACCATCCTAAAAGTATCTTTTTATATGTAAAAACATTTTCTTATATAAACAACTTAAGCTTTTATGTCTCACAACCTTAGGTACTTTGTATCTCTTATGTAAATTTCTTTTCTGAATTGGTAACAAGGAAAACTGTAACTATAACTATCAAGTCTTCAATTCTATCAAAGACCCAAGAAGGATATATTACCTGAGTAAACAGGAAGTGCAGAGCAAATAACTTCCAAAACCATAGAAAAAGCAGAGACAGCTGGATACCTGGACCGTCACTCAAGGTTCGCCTGCAACATTGGGGCATCCGTATTTGGCCTATAAGCCTAGAATATCTGACAGAAACTTCTGTGAAGCAGGAATTTTTTGAAGGACTTCCCAACCTTGTCTTGACAAAGTTTGGCAGTTTACTTCTTTTGTGTCCTGCTTGTCCAATTTAAATAGCATACTGTCAGCAATTGAGACAAAGACTGTTTCTTGCCCAGTAACTAACTTTGTCACAATAAAAACAACTCCATTTAGAGGTTCTTTGATGCCCAGAATCCTTTTTTTAAATAAATTGGTGCTGCCTGGAGCAGATGTGTCTCACTGTCATAAAAAATAAACAAAAAAAAACTTTAGGTTATTAAAACATTTTAAATGCCACATTCTGTATGTCCATGAAGTGTTTGAAGAGCATCTATCTACCTAAAATATATCTCTGTTTAACCTTGAAAACATACCTAATGTGACTACAAGACTGATTATTATAGATGACTGACTACTAACCTGTATTTCTTATTTATACAGTACATTTCTCCCAGTCATCCAGGAGTCTTTATACACATACCTGACCTTTCCAAGCAAAGCGCTCCCACCTTTACAGCCAGGATGGAACACTGCCTCCTTTATTTTGTTGGGA
Organism: Myodes glareolus; assembly: GCF_982192425.1. NCBI lineage: Eukaryota > Metazoa > Chordata > Mammalia > Rodentia > Cricetidae > Myodes > Myodes glareolus. The sequence goes on from NC_142033.1 coordinate 88,838,706, forward strand.
GGATTGAATAAGGAAATACATCTAAGACCCTTAGCATAATGTCTTACATGTTTAATGTGGGCTCTTATATCACAGCCAGACAAGAACAAGGATTCTATTCTGAAAGACAGGGTCTGAAGAGACTCTGCACATCAATCATTGAGTATGGTCACTGGTCCAGTCCTGATGGTGTTGTTCACCTGAAGAACTTTCTCTATTAACAGATAATTGTAGATGGAAGTTTCTGTCCTGCCTGGTTCCACAGTCATTCAGTCCCAAAGAAACACACAGAGACTTATATTAATTATGAACTTTTTGGTCAATTAGATCAGGCTTATTATTAACTAGCTCTTACAATTTAAATTAACCCATAAATTTTATCTTGTTAGCCACATGAGTTGATACCTTCTCTCAGTAAGACATTCTCATCTTGCTTCCTCTGCATCTGACTGGTGACTGCTTCTCTGCTTTTCCTCTTCCCAGAATTCTCTTAGTCTGGTCACCCCACCTATACTTCCTGGTTGGCTATTGACCAATCATTTTATTAAACTAATACAAGTGACAAATCTTTACAGTGTACAAGAACATTATCCCACAACAGATAATAGACCATATCTGTACATACTCAGGACCAGACCTTCTTTTATTGTCTGTATGGAGCCCCCAAAACATTTATTGCAACCCTGCATAAAGAAGGTGAAGCACTTCCTTGTTGGCCTCATGCCAACTAACTTTAGAATTTTGTTAGTCAAACTTCTGCTCTTAAGAGGGATGATGAGAAGGAATTACTGGTAGGATAGTGTGCTGGGTCCTAGCTAGCCATGAGTATTGACTCATCAAGGCCTAGATACCCTTTCTGCTGAATGCACCTTAGTGCCCTAGGAAATCTGCCCAGGTACATCACAGTAAGACTAGCAGTTCCAACAGACCGCCTCTCCTCAGGCTTTTAGCAGGCTGCAGAATCTGTGTGTTCTCCCTGACAGCTCTTTTGAAGGTGATTTTATTCCCAGCAAGAGATTGATGAACAGAACCGAGCAAATGTGAACCAAGTGTCACCCAAGAGGTGGCTCACAGCCAACCAGAAAACCAGGTAGAGACATCCATTCTTCTCTCCAGCTTCCCTCTGACCATGGCAGAGTGGACTGAGCCTTCTAGTCATCTCTCACCTCTCTCTTCTCTGCACCTCTACCCCATCATCCCAGGTCTCCCACACCCAGTTCCCTGCACCTTTCCTTCTTCCATTCTGATGACCCCAAAGACCTCACAAACCAGAAAGAGACAAAACCGTGGACTCGATGCTAAGATGTTCTCACAGTTATCTCACAATGACTCTATAATGTGATACTTTAGGTGGGGTCTTCTGAAAGATGAGATACATATACAGTTAAGAACCTAATTCAAGCCAGGCGGTGATGATGCACACCTTTAATCCTAGCACTCAGGAGATAGAGGCAGGCAGATCTCTGTGAGTTCGGGGCCAGCCTGGTCTACAAGGGCTAGTTCCAGGACAGCCCCAAAGCTTCAGAGAAATCCTATCTAAAACAAAACAAGACAAAACAAAAACAAAAACCTAATTCAAAGATCTAGAAGTAGTAAGAGACAATGAGTTTATTGGGTTGCTTGTGAGAGCAAGATTCAATGGACCCAAGTAACGTGTTCCTGTTTAACTTCTGTCTGAAGAGCTTACCACCTGGGAATCTCTCTCTTTCTCTCCATACCCTCCCTCTCCACCCGCCATATAAAGTTAGTGAGCTAAAGGCTCTCTCTTTCTCTCTCTCTCCGCCCCCCCCACACACACATGCATAGTGTCGGTGAGCTAAGGGGGCTGTTATGGCCGAGGACCCCATCTCAAGCAGAAAAATCTCCTTTCCTACAACTTGGCACTATCAAATCAGAGAACAAAGGCAGGAAGCCCCCCTTTCATTTTATTCACCAGGAAGGACTCTGCCCATTCCTTATCCACTGTCTGACTTCTCACCAAATGAACATTTGCAAGATGAAAGATTTATATTCTGTGAAATATTTCACTTGTCATCACTGGGAACTCCAGGTTCCCCGGCTGCACCGTGGGTTCCCGGAAGGCTTCTTGTGCAGCCTCCCTCACAGGCAAAGCCACACTGCTCCCAAGTGGCTTCTGTGGAGAAGCAGAAAGCCAACTGTGGCTGCAGCCAAACAATCCAGACCCAGGACAGCAGTTACCCTGGGGAGCTCAGCTCTCCCCACCCTAGGAAGACCCTGTGTCTTGGCAAAAGTTCAGTATTTTTAAAGGTACAGAGTTTAAGACCTACAGGGCTGTCAGCAAAAGAAAGTCCAGATTCAACCTGGACATCAGTAGAATGAGGTCAGGAGAACTTTTTGTCAAAAAAAAAAAAACAGACTAAAGAAAGCAAACATAATTGCAGCAAGAAAAAAAGCACACATTGGTACCTATTATTATTCCAGATTGTTTGACCCTGGAAAGGCAACTCCCTGCTCCTCGTGAATCTTCTCAGTCATTTGGGAAGGTAAGGCCATCGTTATAAGCAAAATCACTTTGCTGGTCTCATCCCTTTGCCAACAATGAAAAGCATCACCTTCCTTTATAATGAATGGCCTTGTGACATCACTGTCACTGCATCCTGAAGGGGACTGATTGCTTTTCCTGGCACTGGAATTGGTGCTGCCACAGTTTAGAGGAACTCTAAAATTAGAGAAGTAAAGGGCAGGGTGGGTAGGACAACAACATGGGCGCTTCACCCCAGAAAGACCCTCAGACCACACTCCTGCCCCACACCCAAAGCTCAGGCTGTGCTCCAGGTAAATTAAATTCCAAGCTCCGTGATCGGCCCCGGAGCCCGTGCCTTCTGAAGTCCTGCAGGTATCTGAGCACTGTAGTCTGATGCTGGATTCTTAGTTCTATTTCCACCTAAGACTCACCGGGCAAGCCAGGAAGCACGGACCCATTCTAGGTTCCACCTAGGCCACCCAGATTAGAACAGGGGACAACAGCGTCTCATGCTTTGTTAAAGAGATTCCAAAGAGCTGAATGTTGAGAATAAACTCACATTTTGATTTGATGACTTCATTTTTTGCAAGAGTGTGTTCACAGACACACCAAAAAATTAAAATAAAAAATATAGAGAGAATAAAGAGTCAGTGGCTAGAGAGATCACTCCCCTGTTTAAGGCTGACTCACAACCGAGAGAATTCATGCTGGGCATGAATGCACACACCTTTAACCCTAGCAGTTGGGAGGCAGAGGTAGGTGGATCTCTATGAGTCCAGGCTAGCCCGGGCTACACAATAAGACCTTGTCTCAAATAATAATAATAATAATAATAATAATAATAATAATAATAATAATAACTTTAGTTTAAAAAGAAATAAAGAATCTTTTAAATACACATTTGGACATGAAGTCTCCCAAATGCTACCTTTCGGTAACGACCAGCCTATCACTCAGGAGCGTGCCTAAACAAAGAGAATGGAATCCAAGGCCTCGATGGCCTTTCTAACTCTGCCCAGCAGATCTGGAGCTGCCAGGTAGTACCTAGCAGTACACATTCTCTCACTAGAGGAGGCAGGAGACTGCCTCTCTCTTCATCACAAGACGCTCTTTTAACATTTCATTTTGCGAGTGCCTAAATTGGAAACATTTTCTTCATTAAACTAGATTTATGAAGTAACAATTACCTCATTTGCCCATTTTTTAAAATTAATCAAAGATTTATTTAAGTCCCAATCAGAGGTGCTGACCAGTTAAAAACTACCCAGGGCTGGCGTCAAATTGCAAGAATGCCATGCCATTCCCCGGCAAAGGAGAGCCATGCTGGTCGGACCCACACAATTCATCTTAAATAGACAGGCTCTTTTAAAAGCAAATTTGAAATACTAGACTGTGGGAAACAAATCACCACCACTGAAAGCTTGGGGACCGCTGAGGAGGAAGAAGGCAAGACGAAGAACAAAGACCCCAGGGCAGCAGGTTGAAAGGGGAAAGGGTAGAGAATACGTGCAGGGTTCGACCACAATGCCACACGTCAGGGATTTTACTCTGACAATAATTGCCCAGGAATCCTTGTGCAAATCAAACCATCACAGCTGGACCCCATTCTCCCATTCATAAACAGAGAGGGGTTAAGATGAAGCAGGTCTCCTCGCGCTAAGCTGTGTGGATATTTGAGGCAGATTATTGCATGCGGGCCTGCCCTGTACATAGCAGGACATTTGGTGGCATGCCTGGCCTCTCCCCACTAATTACTAGGATCGGGCCTCCTCACTGTGACAATCACAAGAGTCCCTAGACAGCCAAACGTCAGCGACACTGTCCCAGGGGCGTTCTAAAGTTCCCTTTATTTCTGAAAATCCACAACTTACAGTGGAAGAAGCTGAGGGGTGGCTTGGGGGATTCAGGAACACACAGAAGAAGCCAAAGAGGATCCTGAACATGCAGAGCTGCCAGCATGGAAGAGGTTGCCGGCTAAGCTGGAGCGGTTATCACCGGAGGAGCTTGTCTGTCAGAGTCAAGCTGAAATGCCTGACCCGTTACACCAGAACTCCAGGGTCGCAAAGGTTCCACAGCTAACGCCAGTGTCACAGTTCAAAGGTCATCGCAGGCAAGCCTAGTGGAAGACAGGAAGAAGTGTCTGTCCCTCTCTCACAGTCCTGGTAACATTAGATTTCTCTCAATGCACACAGTCAGAAGCCCCAGCTGTACAAAGCTCGGGAACACAAGGTGTCCTCCAACACACTCCCAAGGTGTACTGTAACATACTCAATTTTAGACTCCAACCCTCTCGAGAGGACATACTAACTGCATAATTTTTGCCTTCCTCTAAGAAGGGAACTCAGCCTTATTAATAGTAAATCATAAGCCTTCAGCACACGGGTGCACACACGCATGTGCACACACACACACACACAAATCCCAAGGGCGATTTCAAGTTTTTGCTGTCATGAAATTCATATGTACTTCCAGACATACAGAGAGGTTGCCCTCGGCAAAGCTGCCAAGTCAGTGTTTAGAGGAGGCTCCGTCATCCTGCTCAGGGTCCTCCCCACAGTCCTGAACCTGAGACCGTGCCAGCTCTGGTCTCCAAAGCATGACCATTGGATATTATCCTGCCAAGAGATTAACTTATCCCCTTTCTCCATAAGATGACAATCACACCCGAAGAAAACATATTCCTGCTGGAGGAATGACAACAGACCCTCTGGACTCATTTCTGAGTGAGGGCAATCTCTGCAGAAGGCTTCGAAGAGGCTTAGCCACCCAAGCAATGCAGCAGAGCCTCCGCCAGCCCGACTTCACACAGTTATGAGCAGAGCAAGAATCCCGGGAATTCTGTGCCGACCGACTCGGACTTTGCACAGTGCTCACTCACACTTATCTAAGAATAAGGTTGTGACACAAAAGTGTGAATCTTTTCTTGATTTTCTTTTATTTTGATCTGCCGTTTCGAATAAACATCAGGAATAATCAAACAGTATTGAGCATGCACCCTGCACCAGTTCTGGCCAAACATTTTACATAAATCATTTCATTCAGTCACCACAAGAATTGAATTCAATTGTCACTGTTTTTATACCCAGTTTACTGCTGATGAAACCAAGACTGAAGGAAGTTACCCAACTGTCCTCACACCGGGGCTGAGAACTCACAGCCACGCTGACTGATGACAAGAACCTACGTTCCCGTGCTGGATGAAACACGGTCTCATGCGCCGTCTGCCCATTTGTCAGATCAGGAAGCAAATAACTTTGTATGGTGCTTCCCCACCGAGAATTGCAGAGTGCTCTTAGAAGCATGTATGGCTTGTTCCTAAAAACAGTACAAAACACAGCGTGAGATACCCTGCACCAGAATCGCCAAGAAGTCCATTAAATACAGGTTCCTGGGCCCCACGTCGCTCCCATCACATCAGAAGTTGGGGTAGAGAAGTAGCCAGGGCAGGAATCTGTATTGCAAGCACTCTCTTGGGCAGTTTGGGCTGTTCAGGTTTGAGAACTGCTCCCTAGAATCAGTAGAGTTCAGCATCCACAAAGCACAGCCTGGTGCAAAACCCTAAGAAAGAAATCTTCTATCTCCAGAATCACAGATGAACTGCAAAACTCAGTCGGCAAAGGAAGAAATTTTTCAGTAAGGCAGCCCCCTATTCAAAAAACCCTGAACGTATTTCGGCATTTTTGATTTTAGACCTAAACCCACTCACCAGAATATATCACAGTTTGCACTGAGAATCTGCCTCCTTCTGGAGACCAGAAATCTGTTTTATTAATGCCACTTAAGCTGGTATTCAAAGCTCTGAACAGTTAGAACATATGCAGACACCTCTCTCTCTCTCTCTCTCTCACACACACACACACACACACACATATCCTTACACAAATTTGAGTGAACACTGTGTAACCAGAAAATGAAATTGCTCTCAAATAACCATTATGACTTCTCTTATATGCTCACATTACAATAAAATTCAGAGTGAGGGCTATCAGTGGAGAAGGAAATCACCAAGCAGGCGTTCCTCGGCTCGATGTGAGCCCTTAAGGGATGGGGTAGCATCCTACTCCTGTCTGCCTCTGTAGCTCCAAGCACATAGTAGGCAATTAATCCAGTCTTGCACTAATGAAGATGAAAGGATGCCGTGCAGGAATTGGTGAGCAGATCAGTTCCCCAAGGAGAAGACGCTCACCCCATACACAGCTGTGGACAGGGCTGTTCTTCAAAGAGAAAAGAAAAGAAGGGCTCTTCTCTAACTGCCTGGCTTCTCCCAGTAACACTTCTCAAATCCTAAAGCTGTGCCTCTTTGCATCAAAAGACAATCGCCTAATTTCTCCAGCATACACATAAAACCCAGAATGAGGCTCTAAATGAAAGCCAGAATAAAAATACAAAGGAAAGAAACAAACAAGAAGATAGACTGGTTTTTTTTGGGGGGGGGACAATAACAGCGTACAGCCCACCAGGGCATGGCAAAATATCAAATTTTCATTTAGAGCCGTCTTTATGGTTAGAATTTTGTTTCCTTCTGCTATGTATGAATTTCATATTCTTCCTTACAATAAAACACATTCATTCTCCTGCCTTGGTCCCTCTGCTCTTCATGTAGCATGAATATTCACACAGTCTCTATTAGCTGCAAATGCATGTGCACATGTACACACACACACACACACACACATACACACACGTGAGTGCACACGCATGTGCTCCATGCACATGAGTCTGCACCACACCAAAGGTCAACCTTTTGTTCCTTAGGGAATGCATCAGAGTAGGTAATTTCCAAACCAATGCAAAATAAATACTAAGGCTGACTCTTCCCCATCAGCGTCAGGTTGTTTCTGGTCACTGGGACTAGTTCTAAGTTGATGTGTTCAGAGCATCACACTCAGACCCCTACAAATCATGAGCACTCCAGCCTTGGGGATACCCAAGGACCATCTGCTTCTAAACCCCTCACTGTACAGACAAGGAAATCAAGTTCAAATTCAGTGTGCAACTTCTTGTCAACTAGCAGAAGATGTGTCATCACCAAGTACCCAATCCAATCTCTACCCACTGAGTCACAGTGAAACCAGTGTCTTGTACTTACCACAGTGGTTCTCAACCTTCCTGATGCCATGACCCTTTAATACAGTTCCTCACCTTGTGGTAACACCCAACCATAACATTTTTCATTGCTACTTCGTGACTAATTTTACTGCTGTTATGAATCATCATGTAAATATCTGTGTTTTCCGATGGTCTTAGACAAGCCCTGTGAAAAAGTCATTTGATCCCCAAGGAGGTCACAACCCACAGGTGGAGAACCACTGACTTACTAGATTTCTGGCAGCTCCACAGAACATTCATTCAGTTCTCTCAGTCATGAGCACAGGATCTAAATTCAGTTATACTAAATAATTATCAGTCATTGTTGCAGTTCCTAAGGAATGCTGGATGCCAACAAACCAATAGTATTGGACTTGACGTTGGTCTAGAACTACCTTTTGTTTGATGTCTTCTTTAATGCAACAGTGGCTAAAGAGAATAAAATTTCAGAAAGAAGAGCCCTTCCGGCTCAGGCGTCTCCACATGAGCTGTTACCATCGGCGCCAGTCCTCCACTTTGCAGCTACTCGAGCGTCAGCATCATGGGGATTCGACAAATCCACACAGTGACTTAATGTGCCAGCCTGCAGCTTGAGATTCTGCATTTCCAACAAGCCCAGGTGACCCCAGTGCTGCTGGCCACAGGCCACGGTTCCCGAAGCAAGATTAGCAGACCATCCCTCCCAACCACTGCCGTTTGAATGAGTTGACTCTCAGAAGTCTCTGACGCTTGGTCTTTCTGGAGGAAGTATGTCACTGGGGGTGGCCTTTGAGGAAGGAAGTATGTCACTGGGGGTGATCTTTGAGGTTCCACCATTCCGAGTTAGCTCAATCTACCTCCTGATTGTAGTTTGAGATGGGAGCGCTCAGCTGTTCCCGCTGCCTTCTTTCCATCAGGGGCTCTAAACCTCTGCAACTGTGAGCCCAATCAAATGCTTCTTTTACAAGTTGTCTTCATCCTGTTGTTTTATCGCCGCACTAGAAAAGGGACTAAGACACTGACCAAACTAGCACCATCATTTGAAGCAAGCCAGGCGGCCAAAGATGGAAGCCCAGCCATGAGTTCCTAAACGCAGTCCTCAAAACGAAAGCGGCAGAACAGTCCTGGATAAAAAGATTTAGTCCCTGGCCAACTAAGGAGTGTCCTTTGTGATGTAAGTCTATCCTATCCGTCACTGTCAGCAAAACCCACTGTGGGTCACGTGACAAAAGTCCGCACAACAGTTCCAGAAGCTTTCCTAGAGAAGTAAGTGGCAGAGGAGAGTCTAAATCTCTGTATTAATGCTGAAGATTGACGACTAAGTGAAACCAGAACACCCTCACTGACTTACAAATAGCCTCAGTGCCAAGTATGAGGACACAGAAAGATCACTAATGTGCACCGCAGAGAACCCAGGCTGAGGCCAGCCCTCTCCCTGCTTCGCTAAACAAACCAAATCATCGTGTCTAACAACTTTGCTTCAAACATAGCGTGTGTGCCAGAAGGACATTCGCTTCAGAAAATCAAATGGGCAACTTAATTTCAACCTCTCTGATTAAGTAGATCCTGGCTCGTCTGTGAACACGCTTCCAAAATTTCCCCAAGGGAACTGGGCGGTAACACGGAGAGCATGACCATTTATTTGGCTTAAGGAACATATTAATTTATCTGGTTTATAGAATTTAAACATCTGACGAATGACAGTGGGGCTGATTTTATTCATCAGCTAATTGCTTTGCCACCTGGAGCTGAAGCTTTATATATGCAGCTTATAAAAGATCTGAAAAGGGTCTCAATTATTCTTTAATTTGTTCCTTGAATATAAAGTAGGAAAAGCTGGCTTAATCAAACATTGTCTCAATTCTCCTGGGATATGTCTGGTTACCTTATAACAAGGTACGCTTTCATTTAATCATACGATATGATAATTCCCCACTTTCAAGCCAAGTATCCTCTTAGTTACAATCAATTTTCCCCTGAAAAAATAAACATTGTCTCTTTACTGAAATCCCGGTAGAGAAAAATAGCCCTTTTTTTAATGAAACTTGCTGCTCATACAACCACACTAGGAATTTCTATGTCAGAATCTATTAAACCTCCTAATTTAACATTGCTGGTAAATTGCAGAATAAAGCAAGTTCCGTGAGCAATTCTCAGTGCACATGCCATTCTTGGCACATGAGGAAGAAAATGGATAATGAACGCATGTGTGCAGATACACACCACGCACGCACGCATACGCGCGCGCACACACACAAACACACAGCACTGCTGGGATCTATTAAGCCTCACTTAATAAATGTTTTAATCAACTTGGATTCTGTAATTTATCTGAGGGGGGAAAAAAAGGGAGATACTAGCAGTCATGCAATTTCTTTAATTGCACCAAGTGAATCCAAAATGCCGGCATGTTCTAGTGGGCTACGTAAGTCCCAAAACGTAAAAGAAGTACCTAGTAGGCAAAAGGGATGCTCCTGAGCTGCAACCTGGCAACAAGCTGTAAGTTAGACCCTAAAGGCATTCTATAATGACCCAGGGGTTGAAGGGGGAAGTCACATGGTTGGTCCCTATCTTACCAAGTTTCTCTTCCTTGTCACTTAAGTAGTCCGAGAAAAGATGATGCAGTGGCCGATATGGGTAAGTCAAGGGAAACTGAGGCCAAGGATTGCACGGGCTTCTGGGAGAAGACAAGGTCATCAGCTGGCATCCCATCTGAAAATAAAGCAGAGTTTCTGGGTCCTCTGGCCACTGAAGACATAAGTACAAGCAGGGAAAACTCAGGCCAAAGGGGGTCTAAAGTCAACCAAAAGAGACCAGAATACAGAGGATTTGATGAGTAGAAATGCCAAACACCAAGAACCTGAATTAGAGGTGGAGGTTCAGGGCAAAATCTACCCTGTTTAATCATCCCCCAAAGTCCCTAGAACCAGGCCTCCTTAGAAGTCCTGTGTTGGTGAGCAGTAAAGGCTAGTCAAATGAAACCCCAAAAGCCCAAACCGGAAGAGATCCCAAGTATGTGAAAATAACAGGAGTCCCCAGACATCTGGATGCAGTATGGCTTGGGATCTGAGAACTAGGGCTTCAGAATTGGATCCTAACCCTGTAGTTCACTAGCTCTATTTCTCTGAGAAGTTTGGTGCCTATGAAAAAGAAAATAGCTATTGTGTCATAGGCTTGTGTGAGGCTTGAGTGAGATAAGCCATAGAAAGAGGTGACAATGGGGCACGTTTCCATCAGCTCCCTCCCCGACCACATACTGCCCCAAATTCCCTATTCAATCTGTGCCAAATGTGGGTTCTTTGCCAGCTAAGACAGGTCATGATATTGCCCAAGAAAACATAGAGAGTGTGATCAGTTCAAACATCTGGAAAAAAGCCAAACATCTGCCTTAAAGACGGAGGCTCCTTCTGCCACACATACACTCTGTTCTCCTTCAGAAGTCCCTTCTAGAACCAGCCTCCCTGACCCTCTCTGGTATTGTTGGATCTGAGCACAGTCCTAGCCCATGAATGAAACAACCGCAAGTTGGGGGCGGGGAAGACCAATGAACCGAACCAGAACAGCTTCCATTGACTTATGGAAGCTAGCTGCTTCTCCCCTTTCACGCTGAGCTTCCCAGATACCAGTGCGAGACAGCTGTTGGTTGCTTATAGATACATCCACTCCTACCACCACCACAAACAGCTTCGTTGGAAGGAAAGCGGTGCCATATCTGGTAAGTTCATAGCCAAACCCAAATCCTCCCTCCCCAGCAGCGAGCACAAGGAGAAATGGGTGGGGCTGCACTTGCAGTTCTCGGAAGACAAATGGCTTCACACGGCTTTAACTGAGCTGCCCTTCCTCCCCAGTATACCTGTGTGTGCTCATTTGCTTACCTCTTACACATATTAATTCCTCAGTGATTCAAAGATAGCCATATTTATGGGGAAACTCCAGCAGGATAGAAAGCTCGAGAATCTATAACGGTAATCCAAGGCCCAGTCTATACTTTGAGTGGATCTCAAGGGTCTGAGAACAGGAAACAGTAGGCTTGGGGCAAATGTTGGTATCAAAAGCTAAATTTGGACAATAAGCCAAGTCTGGGGCAGCAGGCACATGAGGACACCCTTAGGTACCACAAGCTAATGAGTTCAGATTTTCTCTCTCTGTTCTTCCCTAGGCTCTCATCGGCACAATCAACAGCTGAGAGGTCTGATTATCTCATAAGCCTAGGCAGCATGCTAGACTTTCTCTCTTTCACTTGTTGGAATATGGCTTGGTTATTATTAGCTGTTTGGACAGGGGCTTCACCCCAGCTCCAGGCATAAGCCCCCTCCCCTGGGAGTTGCCCTAATCCAAACTCCACCTTCGAGAAAACCCACCAAATGGTGACGCCCTCCCTAGGGAGGGTCAAGACCACTCCCACAGACTATTTAAACTGTCCCCCAGAGAATGAACAGGTGGTCTCCCCCACCACCACCCCTGTTTTGCTTGGTCTTCTCTTTTCTCTCTTCCCCTCTCCTTGTTTTCCGGGGGCCACCCGGGAGTATTGTCATCTAGTAAGCCTGGGCATCTTTTAATTCAGTCTGATTTGGTCTGATTGGGACTATTTGCGTCTGCAGAGAGGTTTGTTGGACAGAAGAAAATACTTAACATTAACTTTTCTTTTTTTATTATTTATGTAGATGAGTGTCTTGCCTGCATGTATGTTTATGTACCACATGTATGCCTGATGTCAGTGAAAGTCAGAAGAGAGTGTCGGCTCCCCTGGGACTGGAATTACAAATGGTTATTGAGCTACCATGTGGATGCCGGGAACTGAACTCTGGTCCTCTGGAAAAGCAAGAGGTGTTCCTAACCACACAGCCAACTCTCCGGGCCTAGTTTGGCAATTTAAAGAAACCAAAGTAGCAAAGGCTTGGCCAAAATGGATTTATCACTTACAGGAAGCCTAAACTTTGGAGATGGGGCCCTGATACACAGTCATCAAAGGTTGCCTCCTTCTGTATCCCTGCACTGCCATCACTGAGCTGGTCCCTTTCTGCGCATGGAGATGCTCACCATCATAAACCTTCTTCAAGGACATGATGGTCTATACAAACCTTTCAAGCAAAAGTCTATCATATATGGCCTTATCTAGCGGTAAGAAAGTTTAAGAACTATGGTCACTATTATAAAAGAAGCTTTGGATTTCTAAAAAGGCTAGACATTGGACCAGCTAGCAAACCAAGTCACACACCAGTGAACCCTCCTCATGACTACCAGCATCCACAGCTAGATTAACAAGGTGAAGTTTGTCCACAAAGTGGGATAGTCAATGCAATTAAATATTCAAAGACGTGTGTGACATGGGATGCTAAATAAAAGAAGCCAATGATAAAGGACCATATGTTAAATTATTCCATTTATGGATATTAGTCACGATAGGCAAATCTATAGAAATGAAAAGATAATTCATGATTGCCTGAGGTTGGAGGAACAGAGAGAGAGGAGGAATAGTGGCCAGAAGACTTCCTTCTGAAGCGATGAAAGTGCCCTAAAGTCAGCTATGTTTGTGGCTGCACAATTATAAATAAAGTGGATTCTACACTATAAATAAGTAAATTATATCTCAATAAATCCATTTTTAAAAAACAGTCCCTTAAGCATTTTCATCCTCATTCCTAGTCCTAAATATTTCCTACTTTTAGATCTAATTCTAGCAGTGTGTGATGTGCAAACGTGCATCTGTTTGATCTTCTAAGTCTAGGTCTTTTGAATTCCCTGTAGGTCCGCAACCCTTTTGTGCCTACTTCCTACAGAGCCAGGATAAAATGTTAATGATATCAATTCTATTTCAAAATGTTTGCTTCGAGAGATGGACCAAAACACAGGTAAATAGACAATGTACAATAGTCTTTCTTATCTTCAGTTACTAAGAGATCTTATAACCTATAAGGTCTAGAGTACTGAATTCACTTTATTAAAATTAAAAAGTAGAGACTGGGGAGGTGACTCGACAGGTAAGAGCAATGGCTGCTCTTCTAGAGGACCCAGGTTCAAGTCCCAGCACCCACATGATGACTCACAACCATCTGTTACCCAGGCAACCCAATGCCTTCTTCTGGCTTTCACAGGCACCAGGTGTCAGTATTTTCTGGCCAACAAACCTCTCCACCAACACAATAATCCCAATCAGACCAAATCAGACCAAATGAAAAGATACCCAGGTTTAATTGGGTGCCTATGCTCTTGGGTGGTCCTAGGAAAAACGGGAGGGGGGAGCTGAGACAACCACTGGAGAGGAAAAGGGGAGACCACGTGTTTATTCTCTGGAGACAGTTTAAATAGCCTGTGGGAGTGGTCTTGACCCTCCCTGGGGAGGGGTCACCATTTGGCAGGCTTTCTCAGAAGTGGAGTTTTTACTGAGGCATCTCCCAGGGGAGGGAGCTTGGAATGGAGTTTTTTGCCCAGCATTCCAAAAATGAATGCCAAGGAGATGATATCTCAATTAAATATTCCAGACTCTTTGTATAAAGTGGTGTCAGGGAGATGAGGTGATGCTTCCAACCAAATACCATACATAATCCACATACATATACCAACACACATACACATATGCAGGCAAGGCCATACACAAAGTCAAATCAAATTTAAATTAAAAATAAATTCATTAAACTAAAAAGCAAATGTCTAGGATACCTAAATAACCAGTCAGAAAGGAAACAGACTCTACGCATGTTCATACTGGGTAGCGCCCACTCTCTGGTGACTGGCCATTTCTGAACACCACATGTATGCAACACCATCTGACTTTCCAATGTTTGCAAATGCAGTTGCTACCCAGGCTTTCTGAGCTGGGCATCTGCTTAGCAGCAAATTACATCATCGTGAACCATGAAATCATGTTGGGATACCTCTCTGAGAACCCCCGTTCCCAGAAGAAAGGGAGGTCTCAGTAAAGAGACCCTGACAAGGAAGACAGAGCAAAGCACTCTGGCTCCAACTTGTGTCTCCTTCCTCCCTCCCACCTCATTCACACTTCCCTTTGCTGCTCCTCACCAAACAGAAGTTCCCTAGAAAAACAATAGAGTTCTTTTCTTTAAAATACAAAAGAACATTAGAAGCACGCATGTTACCTGTTAACAATGGACAATTCAGGGTGATGGGAATATCAATAGGTTATGATTATTTTTGCGGTCCAGGCTTTACCTTCACAGCTCTCTACAGTGACCCTCCGGGCCTCCATTCAGTCACTCCCCTGCCATACGTCTGGCCTCAGGAGCTTTCCTTAGCCTCAGAGGAAGCTTCCACAACCCCTTTCAAGTGTCTTCCTTGACAAAGTCAAACCCACAAGGCCAAAGCTGCTGCATTCTACTTGCTGGGGCTGGGATGTGGCCCTCTCCTTGACTTGCATTTGTATAAGCCTTCCCTTGTTGCTCAGGCCTTTTTCTCAGAGCTTGCAGGATTAGCTAGGTGGGTCTTTCCCTGAGGTAGATCACCACTCTTTTTCTCCTCAAACTACATTTTCTATTTCTCTTTTCCTCGCTTGCTCCTTCTCACTGTCGCTCTACATAAGAGTGAGCACCAGTAACCACATGACACATCAATACCAGGCTGTCTTCAAGTCTCCTCTACCAATGCCATTAGTCCAAAGCTCTTCAATGTAAACTCAGGCAGATTCTTAGAACAAGGGCGAAAATGCAACCACATTCTTGGCCAAGATGTCCCAAGAATGGCCTGTAGGTCACTTGCTAATATTCTTCCCCTCTGAGCTGGGCCTGCATAGTCCAAATCCCCCTCAGGGCTGCTGTCTTCCATGTTCCTATTCAAATGGCCTAGTAAAGCATTCAACCACTTTTCTAGTCCAAAGTCCCAGAGTCTTCCATATCACTCCAAACAAAAGCACGGTAGTCTTGCCCCAGCAAAACCCTAGTCCCTGGTTTAAAAAAAAATCTGCCTTAGAGTTGTTATTATTATTTTATGATGAAACACCATAACCAAAGCAAGATGGGGAGGAAAGGATTTATTTAGCTTACGCTTTCACATCACTGAAGGAAGTCAGGACAGAAACTCAATCAAGGCAGGAACCTGGAGGCAGGAGCTGATGCAGAGGCCATGGAGGGTGCTGCTTACTGGCTTGTTTAGAGTTTTGAAGGGGGTTAGTCTGTGATCATCATGGTGAGAATCAGACAGGTATGGCACTGGAGCAAAAGCTGAGAGCTTTACATCCCGATCCTCAGGCAAAAACAGAGAGAGACTGGGCCTGGTGTGAGCTTTTTAAATCTCAAAACACTTCCACTGACACACCTCCTCCAATGAGGCCATACCCATATTTCTTCCCAAACAGATTCACTCCTTGGTGATGAAGCATTCACATTTATGAGTCTGTGGGGGGGGGGGGAGCATATATATTTCCATACATATTGCATGTGTGTATATTATATATTTGTTGTGTTTTTTGTTTGTTTGTTTTTGTTTTGACACAGGATTTCACTATGCATCCCTGGCTGGTCTAGAACTTGCTATGTAGACCAGGCTGGCTTCAAACTCACAGCAACCTGCCTGCCTCTGCTTCTCATGTGCTGAGTTTAAAGATGTATGTCACCACCCCTAAAAGTTAATATATGGTTTTGAAACTCCCTGTGAATTCAAATTTTTTTTCAAAATAAAAAATGAAAGAAATCCTGCTAATCCTCATAGGCTGAGTTCCACGTTTGAGATGGGAAAGTGGCGTTATGATTCTCGGTGGAGACTGAACTTGGATGACAGGTGGAAAAGAGAAAATTGAAAAAAGGAGAGACCAGAAAGATGGCTCAGCAGGCGCTAAGAGAAGGTTCAGCACTTAAGAACACTTGCTGCTGTTACAGAGGACCTGGGTCTAGTTCCCGGCATCCACATCTGGCCACTCACAATTGTCTATAACTCCAGTTCCAGGGGATCCAGCACTTTCTTCTGGCCCCCAGGGATGTCTGCTTACATGTGACACACGTGTAAAACAGGCACACAAGTGTGCACACAAATACAACGTTTTTAAAATGCTTCTGGTGGCTCTGCAGAGGAAAAGGCTTATGCACAACCCTGACGGCCTGCGCTTGACCTCTGATCCCATCCAACGAGGAGAAAGCCAACTCCTGAAAGTTGTGCTGTGTCTTCCATGCAGACATCACGGTATGTTCAAACCTGCACATACACATCAACTAGTAATAGTAATAAATAAATAAAATGAAGTAAATCCAAAAACGCAAAAGGAAACATATGCGCAGCCGGGTCTTGGAGAGGATCGCCTCGTATCCCCAAAATCAACATCTTACATAATTGTGCTACAGAGCAGTGTCAAAGGCAGAAAATGGAAGTCATTAAAAATAACCAGGTTATCAGGAGGCTGAGGCAGGAGGAGCGTGAGTTTGAGGCTAGCATGGACTGTATACAAAATTCCAGGCCAGCCTGGGGTACATATCCAGACCCTGACTCAAAAAAAGGGGGGGGAGAGAAAGAGCATGAAGACAGGAGATGTAGGTCAGGGTAACCCAGCACTGGCCCAGCAGGCACAAGGTCCTGGGGTCGAATCCACCACCACCACAAGTCGCTTTAGAGGTCCTGCAGATTTCTTTAGTCGCACACATGAACCTGAGTGTGTCTATGTCTGAGTGTGTAGTTCTATATGGTTACACCACATAGCAGCTTCCTGCCATCACTGTCACAGTGAAGATATAAACTAGGTCATTGCCACAAGGTTCCCCACGCTCCTCCTTCATGGCCATGCCCCTGTCTCCTTCATCATGTTGTATCCTTACCTACAGGCAACTTCTCCGTCACTATGCTCTTTCACGGGTGCTCCATAAATGGAGTCGTGCAGTAGAGACAGACTGGAAGCTACTTTTTCCCCCCTTTTCATTAAACTTAGCACACTTTCCTTGAGGTTCCTACAAGTGGCCTGTCTATAGTTTACCCCTTTGTACCGCTGAGTAGCATCTCGCGGTATGATGTACTACAGCTTAGCCGTTCAGCCTCGGGGGGAGAAGCATGTGGTTTACAGTTTGAGGCTATTAATAAAGGGGCTGTGAACATCCTGTGGAAAGCCTCAGAGAACACAAATTTTTATGGCTCTGCAACAAACACCCCAGAGTGGACATGGCGGGTTATATGGAGGGTGTATGTTTAGCTTTTAGAGACAGATGTGGTGTTTTCCGAAGTTCTTGTGTCCCTGTTGTCAATGTCTGAGTGATTCAGTCTCTCCACAGTCTTGCCTTTGTTGTTATGGTGGGGCTTTATTTTTCTTTATTTGTATTTATTGACTTGTTTTATGTCTACGTGTGTCTGTGTAGCACTTGGGTACCTGGTGCTCAGAGACGTCGGAAGAGAGTGTCAGATGCCTTGGGTACCTGGTGCTCAGAGACTTCGGAAGAGAGTGTCAGAAGCCCTGAAACTGGAAGAACAGATGGGTGTTAGTCACTGTGTGGATGCTGGGGGGTCGAACCCAGGTCCTCTGGAAGAGCAGTCGGAGCTCTTCACTGCTGGACCATGTCTCCAACTTTACTGCTGCTTTCGTGTTCTCCATCTGGGAGCTATGCCTCGCTGTGGCTTTAATTTGCCTCTCCCTGAGGTCTAATGTTGATGAACATCTTGTTGGCGCTTGTTCGCAATAAACCTCTTCAAAAATACAATGACATCTTTTTCTCATTTGCTCTTTGGATTACTCTATTTTTAATACTGAGTTTTGCTGGTCCTTCCCATCTTCTCTCTGCACCTTTTTTGGGTGCTTTGCTGGGCCTTCCTCCCAGTCTGTAATTTGCCTTTCACAAAGCAAAAAGGTTGTAGTGCTAATGAGATTCAATTTAATATTTCTCCTTTTATGACTTATGCTTTCGGTATCAAGTCTAGGAACCCTTTGCCTCATCTGGGGTCACAAAGATCAAGTATTTCCTAGAAATTTTTATAGTTTCATGTTTCATATTAAAGTCCCTGAATCAGCCCTGCATATCTGGAATAAATCCTTCTTGGTTCTACTCTATTGTTCTTTGTGTACACTGTTGGGTTTGATTAGCAAAATTTTATTGAACTTTTTGCATGCCAAGTTCATGAGAAATCTTAGTCTGTAATTTTCTTTTTAAGTGTTATCTTTGGTTTATGAATCAAGGAAATACCTCATAAAATGAGTTAGAAAGTGTGTCTTTGTTATGGTTTTCATACAGAAGGCCCCCACAGGCTCACGTGTCAAAGGCCTGATCTTTACAGGGTTGCGCTTTGGAGAAGTGATGGTATCACAAGGGGGTTAACTATGGATGGAGCGGCCCACTGATGGATGTGGAGCTGAATGGGCCCACAAGGAAAGTGGTCAGTAGAATCATGTATTTTAAAAATGTGTCTTGTTTAGGTACTGTTTCTCTCTCTCCATCTCTCTCTCTCACTCTCTCTCTTTCTGTCTCTCTCTGTCTCTGTCTCTCTCTCTCTCTCTCTCACTCTCTCTCTTTCTGTCTCTCTCTGTCTCTCTCTGTCTGTCTGTCTGTCTCTCTCTCTCTCTCTCTCACACACACACACACAAGCATGCATGCATTCACAAACACATGCACATACACAAACACATGCTTGCAGACACATATGCATTCACATACACAAACAAAACACAGGCATGTGTACACACATGCATTTACAAACACATGTACTTACACATGCACACACTTGCTTGCACGCACATGCATGCACATGCACGCACTAACACACACACACACACACACACACACTTTCTGTCCTTATACTACTGATATCCTGCCTCCCTTCATGCCCAACATGATGGACTCAGCAGGAAGTCATTGGACTGAAACCTCTAAAGCCATGAACCAAGATAAATCTTCTCTTCTTTGTTTTTTTAAGTTATTTCTCTCAGACATTCTGTCTCAGTGGTATGATGGCAAATATGCTCCGTCTCACCTTTCTGCAACACATTAAATAAAATTGGTATTAACTCTTTGAATGCTTGATAAAAATTTCCCAGTAAAACTAACCTAGGACTAGATGTTTCTTTCTCAACAGATATTTGGTGACAAGTTCAGTTTTCTTTCTTGGATTTTTGAAACAGGGCCTTGCTATATAGTCCCAAGCTAGCTTGGAAACTCTATATATACCAAGCTTGCTTCAAACTTGTGGCAATCTTTCTTCCTTTGCTTCCCAAATGATAAGAATATAGGTGTGTTTAATTTTTAATAGTTAATAGATTAGTGAAAACCTTTATCCATTTAATTTGCAGTAGTGGCAGTGTACAGTGGCAGGGGAGTGGCTTGGGTACCACCACACACATGTGAAAGCCAGTGGACAACTTTGTTGTTAGTTCTTTTTCTGTCCCCCGCTTTGCAAGGGTCCCAGGAATTGGACTCAGGTCATCAGGCTTAGGCAGAAAGTATCTGTATCCACTAAGCCACCTCGCCAGCCCTATCCTTTATTCTTGATTTTGTGGGAAGCCCTGTGGATATCTATGGTTATCAGCAGCAACAGAACTCTGGGCTTTGGCTTATTCTGGATTTTGGTACAGGGTTGTGGAAGAATTGGTCCATTTTGTCTAAGGCTCTAATTTTCAAACATAAATTTCTCCAAAATTTCCTGATCTTGTTCTTTTTAAGTGGTATATATTAATTGTTCAAATAATGGGGTTGTTATAACATTTTCATTCATATCTAATGGTCTTTATTCTTTTGGCGACATTTACTGGCTTCCCCCCCCATTACCTTTTCTTGTCTCCTTTGCTCCTCTATTGATCTCCTCTGCCCTCTTACTCTGTCTTTCTGTTTCTTTCCTTTTTTATTTTCCTTCCTCCTTTTCATTGACACAGAGTCTCACTATGTCGCCTCAGCCTGCAGAGTCCTGGGATTCTGAGCATTCGCTACAGTGTTCAACTTTGCTGTTCTGTTAATAACTTCCAGGTCCGCCACGGCAATCCCTGCTTTACTCTCAATATTGGTCACTTGGGTGTTTCTTCTTTTCCCTTTTAGAAACAATTTATTTCTAGGTTTAGTTATGTGTATGTGTTTGTGTCTGTGGGTGGGTGTGTGTGCACGTGAGTTGCAGGTACCCAAAGACGCTGGAAGCCCTGTGGCTATGGTTGTCAGCAGCTATGACCTGGTCAAGGTTAGTGCGAGGACCAGAACTCCCAACCTCTGCAGGAACAGTGAGTGTTCTCAACTGCTGGGCCATCCCTCCAGTCCCTGTTTTCTCCTTCTTGTCTTATTAATCACAATTACCAAGTTCATTGATTTCTTTTAAATAACTAGTGTTTTCTTTGGTTTGTTTTCCGTATTGTTTTCCTGTTTTTGATTTTATTGACTTTTATGCTCCAACACTTCCCTGCTTTCTTTGTTTTGGTTTAATTTTTTTTGCCTTTTCTAAGTTCTTAGGGGGAGAATTTACATTAGTGATTTGATATCTTTTCTATTATTAATATAAGCATTTAGAGATGAATGTTCCTGTCAGCACTGTATCTAAAAATATCGATGTAGGTTTGTTTGATTTGGTTTTGTTTTCATTTTATCCAGTGGTATTTTTATTTCCTTTCATATACCTCTTTGACCCATATATTATTTATAGCTATGTTGTTTAATTTCCAAGTGTTCAAACAATTTTTGTCTCATTGTTTTTTATTTCTAGTTTTACTGTACTATGTCCAAGAACATAGTCAGTATAATTCCAAACCTTTTAAATTTTCTTGTTTGTTTTGTGAACGGGATATAGTCTACTTAGGTGATGCTCCACAGAACAACAGAATGGATATTCTTTCATTGTTGGGTGAGAGTTCCTACAAATGTCAACTTGATACTATGGTTTAGAGGGCTTTCTCAGGTCTCCAAATCCTTGAAGAGCAAGATGTTGGGGGCGGGGTCCAGTTATTCAATATCCTCTTTCCATCTTACTACCCCGGTTCCACGCTCGACCTAAGGATCTTCCCCTCTGGAACCCAATCCTTCAATGATTCAAGGTCACTCCCTTGAGGATTATTGACATTTTAAGTAAGTCCAGTGCCCCCCCCCATCAAATGTGGTAAAGTTCGGGTCTGAGACCTGATGAGGATAAATGATAGAAGAGATACCCAACATATCAAAGTTGGCCCTGCAGTCAGTCGGTAAATGAGTCAATCAGGCAAAGTCAATACTCATTCCAACTAGAAGACGGGGAAGTCCTGATATGTCTAGGAAGTCGCCAAAAGTCAGCATCTTAACTGACAGCTGAAACTAGGAACTAACCAAGAAGCTCAAGGTAGAGATCCAGGATCTCATCAGGACATGCAAGAGCCCAGTGTGGTTTCCTCTAAGCCTTTTTGCCTGGGTCAAAGGTGAAGGGGCTCCTTCCTGGACAATCTGAAACACAGTCTCATGAACTGTGGGTCATAAACTCAAAAGGGGTCACACAACTGAATACTGTGTGGAGGTCATGAGAAATGGGAAAATATTGTGGACACTGCCTGACCAAAAGTTAATGTAAACTCTCATGCATCTGAGCCTATGCTGTGTCACACAGCTTCACCACAGCCTTGGTTCACACTCGGCCCCCTTTTCACTGTGCATGCCACTGCAGCACAGCACCATGACCCAGCCAACACCGCTTGGACCACCTTGGCTCGTCTCTGAGACAGCGCAGACAATGCTTTCTGCTTTTATAGACAGACAATAGTTTAACTGTAGAAAACAATGACTTCAGTGTTCTCCTGTCATTGATCCTCAACGTGTATCAAATTAGTACATCTTTAGATTGTATTGTTAGAATATTTCATTTCTTTTGAAGGCTGATTGAGTCGCTGAGATTCAACGTTAAAGCCTACTAAATTAATTTTGACTTGGGCTTGAAGCAGACTTGGAATTTCTCCTAAAATGATCTTCAAGTGCATCTGCCGTTTTGTGATGACTGTGTATACAGCTTTGCATCCTCAGTACCAGCAACTACAAAAATTGTCCATCATCTCTAAGAAACACTAAAGATGCTTGCATCTTGACATGCCAAATATTGAGCCAAGATTTAATTTTTATGTAAAAATAAGCAAACAGTCCATTTCCTAAGGATGTACATCAACTATCACCCCTAAGAAATGACAACATTATATGTGTAAAGGGGAATTATTTTTAAAGATATTTCTTTATGATTTGTGGTCAGTAAATATTGAACATTTAAACCTATTTTATATATCTTTCTACCGAGATGCATGTTAAACATTCTCAAGCAAAAAAATGGCCCCAAGTGGAAAAAGTTTAAGGATGCCTGATCTAAAGATAACCTTCTAGCAACATTGGCTGCCACTGGGACTGGAGAGATGTCCCATTGGTTAAGAGTACTGGTTGCTCTTACAGAAGACCCAGGTTCAATTCAATTCCCAACATCTCCATGGAAGGTGAAAGCATCTATAACTCCAATTCTAGGGGTTCTTACACTTTCTTCTGGCATATATATATGCACGTGGTGCATATACACACAAGCATAAA
Organism: Myodes glareolus; assembly: GCF_982192425.1. Taxonomy (NCBI): domain Eukaryota; kingdom Metazoa; phylum Chordata; class Mammalia; order Rodentia; family Cricetidae; genus Myodes; species Myodes glareolus. The sequence goes on from NC_142033.1 coordinate 88,861,656, forward strand.
ACACTAATACTCAAATAAGAAGAATAATTTATAAAAGAAATTGGCTGCTACAGCAACAATGTACATCATCCTCAACAAGATGATAAGGGAGATATTCAGAAATACATCCCCTGGATGCTCTCAACTCATTCTGTGCAAATATCACCTTGTTTGACCCACACATCTCTTTGGTCCTATGGAAATTATCACTGACGAATCATTAGGAAGAGAATTTCTAGGGACGTTGTCAGTAGAGCGACCTTAGAAAACAGAGAGAAGCCTACACCTGTGACTAACAGGTAGACTGTGTAATCACCGGCTCCTGTTCCCGGAACTCTGAGAGACAGGAAACTGACATTCTGATGTATCTCACTGTGTTTAACCCATTCTTCCATTACTTAACTTTTGATCGACTCTAAAACGATGCTGATACTGTTCTTACCACATTTTCCAACTGCCAGCGACTCTTGTCCTTGGACACCAGAACTCCAACTGCCATGACAGGTGATCCTGTGCAAGATAAGGGCCTTTTCTAAAAAGTCTGAAAGTTTATCCTCAAACATACATAGACCATGTGCCTGAGATCTGCTCTCGAAGCATCCCGGAAGTTATTTGACATGCCTAGAAGTTCAGGCCTCTAGGGCACAACAGTTCTCTCTTCCTTATAACCACCTGGAGGTGAGCCCTTCTGTGCCTTCACCCCCTGCCATCCACTGATCTGTCTGTCCCAGGTGAAGCCTGCAGTCTCGGAATTCCCCAAAAGACCTGTGGACGCTTGACTATGGAAGAAGGCCCAGGCCACCTTCCCCATCCTTCATATTCCTGTTGCCCTACCCAGGAGATGAAACAGACATGCCTAGAAGGGACCACTGATTTACTGGACCACGTATTTTAACTGAGACACAAAGTCTACACTGGAATGGAGTGGAACGAGGGTATCTGCAAAAAGCAGCCATAGCACGGGAAATGAAAGCCTAAGGACACGGAATTGGACAACTGGTTCGTCAAACCAAGACCCTATGTAGCGATAATGTGCCGCTCCGATTCAGTATGGGGGCCTCCACAATAAAGCCGGGGCTGTAATTACTATAATGACCTCCCACTGCTAGTGTGTCTTTAATTAAGTCTTTATCAGTAGGCATTTGCCACTTAAACCTAACTCAACGTAACTACAGCAGCATACCATCCACATTTTCACAAAGAATTATGGAATCATATTTCTGTCACTAAGATGAAAGGGAATATTTAGTTCAAGTGTCATTTGCAGACAGGCTGCATAAAGAAAAATCAAGCTGTCCTTTATTGGCTCTTCCTGACAAGTGAGGCTTGGCTGAGAGATGCCAAGGGGGTTTGTGTGTGTGTGTTTTGGTTTCACCCCACTTCTTACCACAACCCACTTCCTTTCTACATAAACCATGGGGGGAAAGAATGACACCAAATTAATAACACACTTGATTATCGCCAATTTCTTGAGGTGGAAAGGGGCTGAGACTCTCCAGGGAAGCTCAGAGACACCAAGCAAGATGTTTCAAGGGGCACTAGCGTGCATGACTGACCAAACCAGGTCTGCAGCCTCCTTCCCCCACAGATGGGCTCTCTTCCCCCATTTTCTCCCGCACGATACACCCGCAGTCCCCTCGGCCTGAAGAGACCACATTCCAAGGTCGGGTTTCCAGTCATAATTACTTCCTTACGTTAGCGTTAAAGCAAGCACTCGCTTTTTGGCAGCGCCCAGCCACACAGGCCAGACAAACCCTGTCAGGGAAAGGCCCGCCAGCTCCAAGCCTTTCAGGGTGTTAACAGGGAGCCGCTTCTGCTGTGCTCCCCTTGTTGAGAGAAACCCGAGTATCCACCCTGGCCCTCGCGTCTAGGAGGTAACTGGATCTGTTTGGGTTCCACTGAAAGACCCCACCCATCCCCGTGGTCAACAAGTCTGGCCAACACTGGCCTCTCCCAAGAGGCCAGGCCAAGGCACTGTCGTTCTTGTACGCACATCAAAAGCCTTTTGGTTTAAGAAGCTGTTCCGCCAAACGTGGACATCCTTCCTAATCCGAGGGAAGGCATTACACTCTAGGGTCTCTGCAAGGGTGGGTGGGGGGTGGATTGTGGTTGGAACTCTCCCGGGAACACCCCTAAGGAGCAGGCCTCCTGGTGGTTGTGTGGTTCTGCTTTGCCTCTCAGGCCTGGGTCTGCGCAGTTGCGCCAGACTCTTGTTGGTTCCAGAGTTTCGGGCTCCTGCTGGGGAAGCCTGGCGCTGCCACCAATTTCCACCTCTTTTCCGTGTCATTTTTGGCCCTCTCCTTTCGGTTTTAATTTCATTTTTGAACAGCGTAAAGGCTGACCACAGAAGAACTGAAAATGAAAACGAAATGGAGACCTGGGAGAAAGCGTGCTTCCCGAGGAGGACCTGAGGGGAAATACTATTCAATTTTCTCCCACATATTTGCACCCAGCCGGAGAGTGTTTCAGGTTTTCCCACCTTGGCAAGGACACCTGCTGAGAAGGTGCCTGACCTCGCAGGTGGGGCCGCTGCTGCTGGGTGGCTTATGCTGCCCGCCACTGCTGCTTACATGACCAAGCCTGGGAAGAGTTCCGCGTTTGGAGGAGAAATCCCAAATTGTCCTCCACTCCGAATTTTGCTACAACTGTTTCCATCACTTGAAATGAAGCCATCTGAATTTCTGATGAAGAAGTGAGACCCGGAGCTGGAGCAGTCCTTGCATGCATGCTGGTGACTGCAGGATCTTCCTCCTGCCAGGCTTCATTCGTAGAAGGCAAATCCTGCGCGAACCATATTGCCGCTGTGGCGCCGGACTCTGCTCCTCCGTCCTCGCCTTGTCTTAGCGTCCCTTCCCTAGGGTTCTGCACACAGCCAGGAATCCTCTAGACTTGGCCAGAGGGAAAGCGAGCTCTGAGCTCAGTGGATCTGTACTTCTCAGGATGGAGGTTCTCTGGTTGACAGGAACTCTCGGGCAGCGCTGCCCAGAACCCCAGCCTCCTCCATGGAGTCGGCTGCTCTCTGTGGTAAGGAGGAGGACCTCAGGCTGTCTCAGCAGATACACTCAGCTGAGACATTTTCATTTGACAAAGGACTTCGCCAAGCGATGAGAGTCATAAGCCAGCATCCACTAGTTTGCTTCAACATGCAAATAAATACTTGACTTTCCTGGGGCCAAATCCACCTCCTAGTGAGTCCCTGGGTTCTTTACCATACCCACATGTTATATTGCTTCTCTGGGTGATGCCAAGTTCTCCCTGGGGCAGAAAAGAAACAAAATAAAGTTGTCATAAACATAAAAAGCATATTTCTTAGGAAGAATCACTCTTAGGAATCATTTCTAATCAAAACTGGGGTAATGCCCATCTCCAAAAACCCAGAGTTAAATCCAAAACCCTTCAGAAATATTTGTTGACTACAGATGAATGGTGCCCGGATAAACAGTTTTCTCTCCCTCGAGAGAGCCCTAATCCCTTCCCTGTTTCCTTGTTTTCTTTGTCCTCAAGAAAGGATGTTGGTGGCTCCTAAGAAGCCACGTGTTATTTTCGAACATGGAAGGGAATGAGAGAAACACAGAGAGAGGTAATACGCACTGACATGAAAAGCTACGGACAGGAAGAGTATGATTCGGCTAACGGTAAGATGGGTTGAGAAGCCTGTGCATAGACTCTTCTGCATCCTGGCACCTGGGTCCCAGACCCAGGCGGATGCCATTGGCCTGGGGTATGATCCAGCTGCTGAGATCGCTTTAAGTGCCCCCCAGGCTTTATAATAGTACAGCCAAGTTTGCAAGAAAGGGTCTGTTACTAGTTGTCATTGGCCAAGGTCTAGACACTGGTCGGAAAAGTAGCAAATTTGGCTCTGAGCCTTTTAGCACAGAGGTTTAAAGAGAGAAACACAATCCATTGCGTGATCCACAGTGTCCACAGACGAAATCAAATCATTTGTTTTAGAAGTGCAGCCCCAGGCCCGGGAGAATTAGCTGGAGGTGCTCACCGTGACGACGGGAAATGGAGCTTCTCAAACACGGCATTCAGCCAGGGACTGCTGACCCACTATGAGACAGCTCTGCTTCGAAGGACCTGGAGACAGAAGCAGAGTCAGGCTGTAAGCTCTCTCTCTAACAGCAGTGAACAGCCCTGTCTGGGTGTGTTGCCTGTGAGATACACATACCCATTGCCTCAGTTTATCCTCACAACCCCTTGATGAGGTGGGCATTTCCCAGGGGTTAGTGAGTGAGGCTCCAAGGTAGGGTGTGGGGGACGGGGGGGGGGGGGGGAGCAGGGAGGACAGCCGGGGGAGGGGACGGACTCCATGGCCTGAATGGAGGAGGCCTGGGATGAGATGGAGCTGGATTTCAGAGGGCACCAGCTGATCTGAGTCTTTGCTCTCAGTGACCACGAAGTACTAACAGTCAGTTCAATGTTGAGAGTCAGATTTTCTTTCTTCTCAAGCCGTTTTAATGATAATAACATCATCCCAACCACTGTTGAATTAGAGCAAATTCCTTCAGCAGTCTCTAAGCAGCACATGGTTCCGACTGTATGAAAATGACAGATGCAAGTCTCCTTAGGCCCAGGAAAGGCACCCTGTGGGCATACACGCACACATCAAACCTAAATACATAGGGCTTTCGTTGTGGGTTTTTCAATTTTTTTTTATAATGCTAGGGATTAACCCAAGGACTTTGTGCATTGCAGACAAGTGTTCTATCCCTGGGGTATTTCTCTAATCCATCATGATCTTATCTTTTCATAGCAAGAGACTAGAACAATACAACAGGGTGCTGGCTAAATAAACCATGTTATGCAGCGGCATAATACACAACTATAAAAAATGAAATGATGTTTTTATGTCTCATATTACGAACTGGGAAAGGTAAGACAGCAGATATTGTAGGACGCCTTTGGGATAATGGAAGGTGGGCGGCAACAGTGTATGCTCTATGTGTCTTCTTGGATAAAGCACGCGTAGGGTAACATGAATGTAGTGCCAGCCAGGAGAGGGGAGGAGAGCAAAGCGGATGGTGAGGGGGGCAGGTGGGTCTAAGCAATACAGTTTTTAGGCTTGTGAACTCTTCAAGCAGTGAAGTATCACTTATTGGTAAAGGAAAATAGATAACTCAAAAGCTGACTACGCGAGGCCTTATGTCCCTCAACTGGTAAGTGGCAAAGCTGGAATCTTTAACCTGCATGTGTCTCTCAAACATACACACTTTCTTTTCACCCACGAACCCAGGGACGTGCCTCGTCTTCCATAGTCCTGCCCCTCGGTCCTTGTAGGCCTCCCCTATAGTGACTTGGGCTCTGGGGGATTCAAGGCACCACTCAGGTTTCATCCGTTCAGTCTCCCTCAAGGAACCCGGCAGTAGCTGACCAGTCGACAAGAAGCTGCGTGCAGGGCGCAGAATGCTCTCCCAAGACAAATTTCCATCACTGTCCTGTGTAAGCAGGAGAGTTGTGTGCTCCGAGCCCTCCTGCTAACAAATAACTATCCTTGCCCACCACTCATTGTGCCTGTCAGCCCGGCTCGGGGCTGTGCCTTGGCTTGAGTTAAGGCAAGGGCTGATGTTGCCAATACAGAGCCAGGATGCTGTTCTGCACAGACCAGAAATGGCAAACAAAGCCTAGAAGTTCACAGCCTGCCTACTCTGATTTGGAATGCTGTATCTTCCAAAACAACAAAAAAAGCTTTGAAGGAAACAAAAGAAGGTCATTTTCTACCCTTGACATCTTTTCTCGACTCTGGAATTATCTCAAAGCTGCCCAAAAGCTTTAGAAGATCACTTTCATCATCGAGGCAGAGAAGGTTGGGAGCTATTGGCACTGCCGGTGAGCCTCTCCCGGAGCCTGGCCTCTGTCTCAGAGGCCAGGCCTAAGCCCCACTGACCACTCATCTTTCTTGGAGGGTAGATGGGCCAGCACCTTTTTGTTCTCTTATACTCAAACCAGCCACATTGGCTTCACTTCCCACTGCCAAGAAAGCAAAGTGAGCCACCTGGGTTCTGTGGTTTTCCTAGCTGTGGATGGAGAAAGGAAGTTTTTTTGTGTAAAACCGTTGTTACACAGAGGGCCCGCATTGGCAATAAATTGAGTTTTGAACTCAAATACATTTAGCCAAAGTCTGCTTGATGCAAAATTATGAAACAAGACTACTGCTGTGAGTGACCTTCATCTCCCCGTTTTGTTCCCATGTCCCCTCGCCGGGTAATGCCCACGCTTGTGGGGGGGGGGGGTCTGTGGCACTAGGAAACAGTGGACAAGAGCCTAAGAAGGGGAGCGTCCCCCAAAAGACCAAAACACTGGGCACTAAAACAAATGTGCTGCAAGTAAGGAGGGGGGACCCCAAGAGAGTCAAAGCGTCCTGAAGAAGGTGAGATCTGAACCAAAGTTTACAGGTTCAAAAAAAAACCAAAGTTTTTTAGATACTAGCCGAGCACAGCTTGAAGCTCCAGGCTCTGCATCTCAAAACATCACTAGTTCAAGTAGCTTTAGACCATTTCTAGCACCAGACAAGACTGCCTTCATGTAAAGTGATTATTTTTTTTTTTACACTCAGCTTTGCCAGCATGTTTGTGTTTAAGTTATCCAAGGTCAAGTGTTCCAACTACTTGGCAGATACAAAACAGCATTAGTCTTAGCAAGAAGTCATTGCTTCTCTCAACCACCTTCTGCTGTGGGAAGTTAGCCACACCCCTCGACCCCTGCCCTAGGAAGTAAAGCCTGTCTACCACACGCTAAGGTGGAATACGCTTCGGCAGACCAGCTGAAACCCTAAGTCCCGCTTAGACCAGGGCTATACGAAGGTCGTTCCATTGCTGTTTGCTCTTTTTCTACAGTTTCAAAGCTCCTCCCACACTCGTCTCCCTGCTGATCTCAAAAGCGACCAGTGCCAGCAGCAGGACCAGAGCACTGGGCAGGAGGCAGCGATAGCTCCCACGAGAGACTCTGGAGGCCTCCCTGCGCCTTGCAGCCGTGTGCTCCCAGTAACCCCCAGCCAAGCATAGTGCAGGAGGCTGATATTGTGGGGCTGCCCTTTCCTGTTGGAGGCTTTGCTCGCGTTAGACCATGCCATTCCCATAGCAACTCTGTGAAGCAGATGCTGTCATTTGCCACCTCTGCAAAACTGAGCAGTGAGTCACGTATTCAGTAGCACAATGAGCACCTAGGATGTACCAGATTCATGGCCAGAAAGTCGAACCTTTGAGCTCATCCCCAGCTGTGTCGGGTGGAGAGCGGAGTCTTCGGGGCCCCACTCAGCGATAAGCGCCTCATCGCTTTATTATTTGAAGGATGCTAGACAAGTCACACATGCCTCTTCCAGGTTTTACTGTTCTCACCTGGAAAGCGGCCCCAGTCTCAGAAGCTACCTTGGGGGCAGTAAAGGACTCTGCCCATCACGTGAAGCCAAGTGGCATGTCATAGATGTTTCTGTCATTCCGTATTTGCAAGCCTGTCTCTGCCCACACCATCCTAAGATCGGCCTTGCTCCTTTCTCCTCGGGTGCCCATCCAGAGCCCGTCCTTTGTAACTGGCTTTCCGGAGATGTTTGCTCACTGACTGCTGACAACACAGCTATTCTCAGCTATTTCAAATGATCAAGTAAGGGCTGGCTGCCTCTATCTGGACACAAAATAGCCTCTTTTGCTGAATTCTATTCCTTGATGTTCAGAAATAAAATACCAAGTACTTCAAGAGTTTGTTCTCAGAGTCTCGAATTAGCTACATAATTCTTTTCCTCCCTCTAGGAAATGAGTGAAAGTCGCCTCCCTTTGTCTCCAAGGGTTTCTCGGGGCTCTGGTTCCCACCTAAGGGAGGTCTCTCATTTCCATGAGTGAAGCATCAAAACCCACAAAATAAAGCATACCCAGGTAGGAAAGGGTAGGTTTTCTCTCTGTAAGAAAACTGGTAGTACCTTAGAAGGCCAGTGACCGTCCGTGTCTCACCTTCCGTCAGAGAGGATCAGAAGGAAGTTAGCAATAAAGAAAACGAGGCATATTGCCATTGGTCCCAGGTAACTTGTCACTCAGCACTTCATTTGCCCTTAGAAATAACTAGTATTGCCCCTCCACAGCCTATACACCTCCTCCCTCCAACTGAAGGTGCAGTCTCCATGCCTTACCCTCCAACATTGTTCTTGTTGCTGGGCCCACCCTGAGCCTCCACCAAGGTCCCACCAACGGAGTGGCTACTTCTCTCCAAATTCTAGACGGCTAAGTCCAGGTGTTGAGAGGGCCCTGCTCCGTTCGAGGGCTCTGGAGGAGGATCATTTTGCAGCATCCGATACTTGCCAGAATACTTGTCATTCTTTAGCTTGCAGATGGCACCGCTGTCACATCTCCCTCTGCTCCACATGGCCTGACCCCATCTTTGGGTACCAATAATCCTCTTCTCCCTGGGTCATCAGCATGTGGGAGTTAGGGCCAGACACAATCTAGTATGACCTCATCTCACCTGGTTATGTCCTTCCAGACCCTACGTCTTGTTCTCAGGCTTGATGTAGACCCAGAATTGTGCAGGACACTGTGTCACCCCGGGTAAAAGAGGAGCTTGGGATGAGTGGAGTGATTCGCACACTAACTTCGGGATATGACTTGAAAGTTTTCAGGTTCCCTCCCCCAGTTAAAAAGAGATGGGTTGTGATGTGATGCCAATATTCCACAATTAGGGAGACATTCCTGTAGCCTTCGATGCCTTTCCTGCCCGGCAGAATAAAAACAAAAGCTTTACAGTTCCAACCTCCATCTGTAGGAACGACAAGCATGACTCCCCGCAGCTGAGGCCATCAGTCCCTCTTCGAACCAGACATCTAGCAGGACCCAGGTTCGACAGGGGTGTACCTGGAGAGTTGTTACTTTAAGGAAGCAGGTATCGAGGACGACATGAGCAAGATGTGTGTAGCTTCAGCACCCACAGTAAGCAGGGAGGCCAGAGACAGAAAGCAAGCCCTGAGGGGACAGAGAGAGCGGAGGACCTGTCCACTCCGCATCACACACCCCGAGCCCCTGCCCTGTGCCTGGGAGCCTGCTTGGTGCTCGCACTCAGGGCTCATTCATCCCCTCACACACAGGAAAACTAAAGGGCGGGGAGTCGGGTGGCTTGGGAAAGACTGAGACATAGCCAGTGTTGGCCAAGGCCAGGCTCCAGAACGGACATTCCTGCCCGTCTTCTGCCATGTCACGGAGGAAAGCAGGCCATAGAATCCTAGGTTTCTAGCCACGGCTCTGCTAAGAGCTGGTCCAGCCCAAAGCTCCCTAGCTGTACACTTGGGCTTGCTTTTCTAACTTCTGGTTGGAAATTGGCAGCAGTTTTTCTATTGCATTTCCAATGCGCCTCTGTGTGTATCTTGGAGAGATGGGGAAAGAGAAAATATGGGTCAATATAAGCAGACTCTTAAAGGCTTATACTTCATCATTGTAATAATCATAATATATTTTACTTTACAGCCACTCATAACTGAAGCCTCTGGGCATGCTAACAAAAATAGCTAAAAGGAAAAAAAAGAAATTATATTAAACAAAGGAAATATGACTATAAAACCCCAATAGCCGGGGAGCTAAATGAACAACATAAAACCTCCAAACAGCAAAACTACAATGAAACCAAGAAGGGGGAGAAACCTTTCACAAGCTTTACCCTGAAGAATTCCACGCAGCGAGATCGCATCTGTTTAAAGCACTATAATTTATCGATGTGACATCAAACCAAGAACCAGCCATTGTAAACCTTTCCAGAAGAAACGCTCAGAAAACTAACCAGGTGGTCGGGGGTGGCAGTGTGGGGTGTCTGCGGCACATAGCTAGGGCAACAACGGCTTTAAATTTTTATGTCCAAATACATCCATGTGACATTCCACATCTTGGTACTAAGATGTAAAGATTAGTTCGTTTCATGGATAAGAAAGATGGGGAAGAAAAGCCTCTTAACGATAGCTTTTTTTTTTTTCTGAGCTAGTTCACCCACTAAAAGTCACCGGTAGCTTCTCAAACCACTGTTAAATACACTGCTTTTCAGAACAGACCTTTGTTAGAACTGGCCAATAGGAGTGCCTGGGGAGCAAACCCACCTTGTCATAGTCGGGTGTGAGAATCCCAGTCTAAGGAAACAGAGGGAGCGTAGGTTCAAAGCCAGTGCAGCTACATAGTGGAACTCTGTCTTTAAAGGGGAGAGGGAGCCTTTTGATTTCTAAGGCGGCCCCGAAGCCCATCTTCCCCCCTTGGACACTGGAGCCATCTCAAAGCTAGCAGTTCCCCCTGGCACCCAGTGCCCCCATGTCTTTCCTTCCGGCTTCACTTCTACAGGAGCAGTATATCCCCCCCAAGCAACTGTTACTCACATCCCGCCTGCATACCGAATAGGGGGAGCAGAAGCTGTTGGGGAACACTCTTTCAAAGATTCTTTGGGTTAGGACAGCCCAAGTGACTACAAAACCACTTTGTTGGCCAAATAAAACAAAGCCCTCAAACACCAAGCCACATCCCTGGCCGGCATAAAATGTTTCAAATGCTGGTGTAAAATGTTTGCCAATCCTGAGGTACTTTCAGAGTCAGGCTAGATCCAGCTCCTGGAATTAGGACACTTGTGAATGTGTCATGGAGTCTGATGTGGCTTCAAGAGCAAAAACGACCCAAAAAGGATGGCAGAGTAAAGACATAGAAGGAAGCCTCAAAGGGCAGCTGACCGTCTACAGGAGACGCCTATGCTAGAGACAGCCCAGCCTCTGCCATGGCTTGCGTTCCAGTGGTTCCTAACTGGAAGACCTTAAATGAATTATTTAACCTCCCAACCCTCCTTTTTCTCCTCTCTGGAGCAAAGACTAAACAACCCCCACTGCTAGGCTACAAGTATTCACGGGGTTCCTCAGGCCTCCACAGAAGGATGCACCAGTTCCCAGATACGCAGTTCAGTTTAAGCAGCAAGGTGCAAGATGACTCAAAAGAGATACCAACCATCTACATTTAGATTTTTAAAAACAAAACAACACCCAAATAGCACTAGACAATCTTGACAGCCTCCAAAGAGCTCTGAAGGACAAGAAGGTGCCTCACTCAGAAGTAATATGCCTCTGGGTATGGGCAAACCAATTGGGGACTTTGTTGCTTTAATATTACAAAAGAAAGGGTGTTTAAATATTACTTATTCAGGAGAAAAGAAATGTATTTTATGTAGCCAGTAAAGGCTACCATCAAGATGGAAAGTTGGCTCAGCAGCTAAGAACTCAAGTGCTGCTCTTGCAGAAGACCTGGGTTCAGTTCTGAGAACCCACGTGGGAACCCACAACCAATTGTAACTCCACTTCCAAGGCATCTTCTGGCCTCCACTTGCTTCTGCACACACCTGGTGCAAATAATACACTCAGACACACACACATATGCATAAAATAAAATCCATTTTTTGGGAAACTAATGTCTAGGAACTTGTTTCAGGAAATGATATCATTCTAGAAAAGTCTATGTCCCAAGTGATTGATACTACTACAAGTGATTGATACTTTTACAATCAGACCTGGACAGCCCAGGGTTCTTATGAAAAATGGTGCAAGTCTAAGTTGCCGTACAGAGCTGGGCCTAAGACCCACTGGAAAATAATACACTGTACCATGCAGTCTCGGCTGTAACAAATGAAGTCTTACCCTGGTGGAAAGCCTAGATGGATTCCCTCTGCCCTGTTCATCAGCCAGGGAGGATGTACCTCATCAGCCAGGTACCCACCATGGTACCTCACATGTGGGACATGTGCCCCAACAGCACCAACCACTTGCTAGGTTGCTGGCAACACTGACGGCATACACTCATACTTATGAAGACCCAGAGTGGCCTCTCTCACTTGAAGTCACCCAAGTGTTGATCTCGAAGAGCTGAGGACATGACTAAGACATCGTCCTCATTTATTTTGGTTGCTTGTCTATACTGCTTAATTCAGGCAGGAAGAGTTACACTGGGTTGTCCTGAAGCGCCATGAAGATATTTTCTTCTTCTGTCCCTCAGGAGTAGTGCTCTCACACAAAGAGAAGAAAAAAACAAACAAACAACCCGTGACACCCTGAGACTGTGCCGTGACTGATGTGGACCTCTGAAATTGAGAGGGAGAATAAGACTTGGTGCAGAGTTTGTCTAAAAGTAGATCGCCTGCGTCTTCCACTGACCGTATCATTCAGCTTGGCCAGTCAAAGCGATTCTACAGTTAGGTGGTTGGGAGATCCTTTGGAATTTACAAGGAAGTGACCGTGATGTCTTCATCCCTGACAACTTGAAGAAATGTATTTCCAACCCCAAAAATCAAACAGAGAGTGGTCCAGCGCTAACGTTTCATCATTAGCGAAGAGAACCCAGTGAAGTCGATGTTGTCTCTAGGTTCAGCCCATTTGGCACACATCAAGCCAGGAAGATAGCCTCTGATGAGGTGGGATGGGTGTGGCATGGCTTAGCTTTCAGATTTTACACACAGAGTTCATTTTAAAGGAATAGCAAACAGCAGGTCAAATTAAATACCGGTTTGTTGTGGAAGGTGGAGATTCACATGGTGATTTTCCCCCATGCCGATAATAAAACCAAGTAAATGGACTCAATTCCTATTCGATCTAGGTCTCTTTTGTTTTGTTTTGCTTTGCTTTGTTCTGTTTGTTCAGCTCATGAGGGATTCACAGGGGTGTGCTGTTTTTCAGAGCGGCATTCGGGTTTAGCAAGTTGCTTGTTTTCAGTGTGTGGACTGGATCCAGAGCTGTTTATACGCTTCAGACTCCTGGAAGATTGCTATATTTTTTTAATTTACATACCTCTTAATCCCCTAATCTGGTCAGAAGCGCCCAGACTGTCAGGCCGACATGTGAGCAGACCTCAACGAAGCTGCGAGAGAAAGTCTCAAACAATAGACGCGCAACCACGGGAAGCGCTGCTCAGCTTTTGTTGAGTTTGAAATGTGCCAAGTTAGCGAGAGGGGGAGAGGTTTGTGATATTCGCGGGAACATATTGTCCCTGTTACAACCAGCCCACGTTCACCGGGGCTGCCAATTATTCCCCAGCCGCCATTTTCTCCTTCAGATTGATCTCCTGCTCCAGGCTGTTTCACACCCGTGACTCTGAAGCTTCCCTTGTGGCATGTTGGCTAATTAAGAGCAAAATCCATCTCTTGATGAAATAATGCTGCCACTGAAAAGGAATTCTACATTTTTTTTTCATTCTTAATCAGGCTGGAAGGAGCGGTATTCTAACACTTGTATCAAGCATAGGAAAAAGGTCTATAGCTAGCAATTAGCGATGATGAAAAGGACAGCGATTTAAAGCATGTTGCGGTGACATTTTTATCAAATTAAATGAGTTTGCCAGGCCACCAGCTGCATATGCTTATTGTCATTTACTGTTTGGACAGAAACACATCAGCCACAGCGTATCAGGAGGTGCAGAATTTAATAAGTCATTTTGACACTGGTGTGAAACGAGTCGATCAGCATTCTGAGGAATGTGTTCACACTCCGAGCAGACAGGCAGACATCCTAAGCATGCGAGGTGACACCAATCAACAGGAAGAAAGGATGAGAGCAGCCTAGGAACAGGCAGCGGCAATGGCAGAGGCAGCCACAGGAGCCCCCCCCCCCACTGCCAACGCAGGAAAGACACACGACCACCCGACACACACTCTGTGCCTTGATGGAGCGCCGCGGAGCCTCTGAAGGGACAAGCGCCGCAGAAGCGTTTTGAACAGTATCCATTCGAGGCACTGCAGATCTCCATTTATAATTTTATAATTATAAATTTTATAATTTTATAATTATAAATTTTATAATTTTATAATTATATATTTTATAATTTTAAAAACGCGGTTTGCCCATAACAGTTACAGGAAGACAGGTGACCCGTCCTCACATCTGGATGTGTTTTGCTGCTGCCTGTTTGAGCACACCATCTAAAGAAATAACAAAAATCCTCCCCCTGCTAAGAAAAACAAAACTCTCATTCCCCTCTCTATCGAGCGCGCTTGCTGCCTACCTAGGGTAAGGCGGGCTAGCAATACTTAGTTTAAATTTATCGTGGGGTGCTATGCTGCTTTCAAAGGTCTTGCCTGAAATGTGAGATTCTAGCATGCTATTCAGACTCCCAGCAGCTATTTCCGTCCCAGGAGAGAGATGATACCAATGTCGTAACCGTGTGCCTGGCACCAGAGTTAAAACACGCAGGATAGTCGATTACCAATTACATCTTAAGACACACAGGTGTAATTGACAGCCTAACAAAGGTGGTTAGTAATTAGCTTCTGGCTTCAGAAGTGGCTAATGCCATCTAGTGGAAAAGGTAAAATCGGCCACTTGCACATCAAAGGCGGTCTCATCCCCGGACACTGTGGCGTCGTGCGGCAAGTCTAATCTCAAATGAATCTCAAAGAGAATCGCCTCAGTGCCTTCATAAAACAAGAGCAGGTTCCAGAAAACAAGACTTGCCCAGCATCCAGGGAAATGTCTGCCCTGGAATGAAAGAGTCGGCAGCCTGCTGTGCCTACACGGTCACTCACAGCCTTCTTCCACGCTCTCAGCTGGACTTCAGAGCCAGCGATAGAAGAGTTGACTTTTTTTTTTCAAGGATGGTGGTACTTTTTAAATGAATTCTGAAGTTTTTAAATCTAAAACATAGTTCAAAGAAAGTGTGTCTTGCCAGCTCCGTCTGTTCTAGCTCAGCAATCTGTCCACGGATATTCCTCCACGGAATTCTACGCCGAGATTCTGAGCTAGGAGAGCAGGGGTAGCTTTGGACCTCCCCTCACATGGTCCCCACGCAGCTTGAGCCATAGATGAGGGTGTGCCACAGGGATCAAAGGGGCGTTGAATATCATGAAAACAAAGAGAAGACCGCTTTTCGTCTTGCATATGAAGATGGGTAAATGCCCGCACACATCCTTTCTTGGTTTGCTCTGTGCACTCTCTTCTCTGCCTCTCTCCTCCTACATGGCCTGTCCCAGAGACTCCTCATGGCTCTCAAGAAGTCAGAGGACCCTGTTTCACAAACAAATGTGAAACTCATCTGCCCCTTTCTTCCAAACACTGCTTCCTCGTCCAGGAAGTTGGATTTGAAGTTACTACAAAAGCTCTTGCCAGACAGTGGTGGCACACACCTCTAACCACTCAGGAGGCAGAGGCAGGCGGATCTCTGTGAGTTCGAGACCAGCATGGTCTACAGAGTGAGTTCCAGGACAGATGGGGCTACATAGTGAGACCCTGTGTCAAAACAAAACAAACAAACAAAAAATCTCTTTTGGAACTGGGAGCCACGAGTTCAAAGTCAGGTGTCTCAAAAAGTGAGTTAAACTAATTTTTAAAATCTTTTATTCTTCAAAACTCACTTGTTTAGAATTTCAAGTCCAAAATTCAGGTCTTCTGTTTCAGTGGAACAAATGGATTTAGAAGAATGACTTCATTATAGCTATTTCCTGTAAACAACTATTTAAAATACATTTTTGTTTTTTAACCGGTACATCAAAATCTTGCATATTTGTGAAGCACAATCTAACATCTTAAAGCTTGTGTGCAATGGTGTGCAGTGATCATATCCGAAAGCCTGTGTGCAATGTGAAGTGATCACATCAGAAAGCTTGTATGCAATGGTGTGCAGGGATCACATCCGGAAGCTTGTGTGCAACGGTGTGCAGGGATCACAGCCGGAAGCTTGTGTGCAATGGTGTGCAGTGATCACATCCGGAAGCTTGTGTGCAATGGTGTGCAGGGATCACAGCCGAAAGCTTGTGTGCAATGGTGTGCAGGGATCACAGCCGAAAGCTTGTGTGCAATGGTGTGCAGGGATCACATCCGGAAGCTTGTGTGCAACGGTGTGCAGGGATCACATCCGGAAGCTTGTGTGCAATGGTGTGCAGGGATCACATCCGGAAGCTTGTGTGCAATGGTGTGCAGGGATCACAGCCGAAAGTCTGCAGTCCACTTCAGACTTTTATTCTTTCTTTACGTTGCGAACAACCACAATTCTCTCCACTAAGAACTCTAGAATAAACATAATTACTTTTACTGAAAGTTACTTTATTATGAGTTTTTCAGTGAACAACACTGTTTAAATCATCCCCAGTTTTAATTAACGTATTAAAAACAGGAAAAGACTGCATAAACTCTACTTTAATCCTTAAAGACAAAACTATGTTCCAACACTTGGGAACTGAGGCAGGAGGATTATGAGTTGGAGGTTAGCCTGAGCTACAAAGTGAGACCTTATCTCAAAAAAAATAGCTGAGGATGGAATGTGCATCCTACTTAAACAATACTGCAGTGATTAAAATATATTTTATTTTGATGTCTACATAATAAATTTTTTTCAATCGAGAAATACGTAGCCTCACCACAAGTGAACCTTTTTTCAGAACAGAGGAGAGAGGGCTGGAGAGATGGCTCAGTAGGCCATTTGCCTGCTCTTCCAGAAAATCTGAGTCAGATTCCCAGTACGTGTCCTGCAGCTTACAACAGTTGTTACTTCAGCTCCAGGGGATCCTATGCCCTATTCCGATGTCTGTGAGAACCAGCACACATGTGGAATGTAACACAGAACACATAAATCAAAGCAAACCTAAAGGTGGGGCATGGTGGTGCACGCCTTTAATCCCAGCACTCAGGAGGCAGCAGCAGGCAGCTCTCTGTGAGTTCGAGGCCAGCCTGGTCTACAGCGTGAGTTCCAGGACAGCCGGACTACACAGAAGACCCTGTCTCCAAAAAAATAAACAAGAGAAGACAACACTCGGGAGGCAGAGGCAGGGGGATCCCCGTGAGTTTGAGGCCAGCCTGGTCTACAGAGCGAGGACAGGTTCCAACGCTACAGAGAAACCCTGTCTCAAAAAAACAAAATAAAAAAAAAGAGAGAGAAAAGAAAGAAAGATAGAAAAGAAGAAATAAAAGAACTCATTATTATTTTGATATCTGAACTAGTAATTTAACACAATGGCCTACCCCTCTCAATCTTATCCTCCTAGATAATATTTTCATAATGTGTACCACCTGACATGAAAATTATGTGTATTTATTTTAATAATGGTACTCATTTTTCTGGAAATAAAGAATATAATGTATTATTGTCCAAATTTGCTTAAATATACAAATGCATAAAGAAAATTGAAATTCCCCAGAACCTCACTACACAGCTCTTCTAATTTACTATGTTATTTCTTTAACATCCTTTTTCTATGCATAATTTAACACAGTTAAGACTGTACTACATATTCTGATTTTAAGTACAATTAACCCAAGAAGAGTTATTCACAAGTCCTAGTTGGGAGATGTTATAAAGAGGATCTTAATCACAGATCTATGTGCCACCGGCATTTTATTCATTTTTCATAATTACAAAAAAAAACTATACACTCAGGTCATTCAAAATGAGCTCCGAGAAGCATACAATTATGACTCATGTCCTTTGTCAGTGCAAGGCTTTTGGAACACTGAGGAAAAATCTCTTCCAGCAGAAGGATGAAGGAAACACTTTCCAGATTCTGTACATCTGCACACACAACGTCCCTGGCACACACATATGTAGTGAAGGCCTGGTTTTACAACAGGAAAGAAGTGGGTCTGGATGTGTTCAGTAGCAGAAGATTCTAGGGAATCCACCAGGTAGGAGGACAGCTGTTGGTCTCCTTGGGGCATTTGTTCTCAGACCCTGGGAGATAGAAATCCAACAGATGCCCAAGGCCGTAATATAAAACAGTGTAGATTTGCATAAGGCCTGTCAGTTAAAGGAACTCTGATACATTCAGGGCACCTGAGAGTGAATCTGGTGTAGAAGCAGCTGCTATAGACTGTGCTGTTTAGAGACGATGGTAAGAATCTGTACGTTTCCCCCTTTTTAATATTATTGACAGGTTGTTAACCGAATCCACATATGTGGTTTTGAAGGGCCTGCTGCATTATCAAATCATTTCCTGACATTGAAAAACAGTCAAACCAGGAGCTGGAGAGATGATGGCTCAGTGGTTAAGAGCACTGGCTGCTCTTCCAGAGGACCCAGATTCCATTCCCAGCGTGACAGTGCGGCTCACGTCTTTAATTCCATTCCAGGAGGAATCTTATGCCCTCTTCTGGCCTCCACGGGCATTGCATGCACATGGTGCACAGACATAGATGTAGGCAAAAGGCCCAAACCCATAAAATAAAAATATATAAAACAGCCAAAAGTAAGAATAACAATTCATGGGAGCCTTGCAGGTCCTCCCCATACCGCCGAATTACAAACTCTTATGAGAATAACTGATACAATTAAATTCTTGTGGAATCTTAACTACACTTAAAGTATTTATAAATCATTTCTGATCATGGCTTCCTCATTTCCAAAGTCTTTCCTTCTCAGTTGGCTAAAGTACAGTTCTGAATAACTGTTCGCTCTGTACACACCTCCTTATGTTGCAAGATGTCCAGTACGGTCTTAACGGCGCTTCCTAGGGATCAGGAGCTCGGGATCGGCCAATCAGCTTCCTGGCTTAGACCTCGCTAGGGAACGTTCAAGGATCAGCCTGGGCGTCCTCCCTTCACAGACTAATTTTGAACCTGAATGCTGAAGGATCTTTCTATAGCCTGCTTAACCAAAAGGTACAGATGGAATCCCAGAGTCGTCCCCTCCACAGACTCTTCGGAATCAGAGAGGGTCAAGACTTTTTCTCTCTCGGTTCTTTCTCTTCCTGTTACGTCTCTGATTATAACTTCTGTGCAGTTTGGAGTGCAAGCTCATCCTCAACAATGTTCCTTGCTGTCCTCTGTTCTCTGGCCTCCCTGTCTCCCTTTCATCTTAATCTTTGTCTTTTCGCCCACTAATTCTGGGGGAAGTCTCATTTTCTACAGTATCTGCTCTACACTGCAGATAACCAAATTTGGTAGGTATTTTAGCATATTTCTCATTTTTCCTTCATTCTCTTATTCGTTTTCCATTTCCACTTTCAACTCTACTGCCTTTTTTAGCTAGAACTTTTTTTAATTTTTTTGTTGTTGTTGTTTAAAAGATACGTTCTCATGTCTATTTTTCCTGACTTAAACTTATTTTTAAGGGATAAAAACAAAAATTAAAACAAAAAGTAAGCACTTAGGTGATGTCAGGATGTGTCTCAATGCTCGCATATATTGTTTAAATGATAGTGAATTTTTATCTCCTTAAACATGCCATCTACTTTCCACGAATAACACAATCAAATTCTTTTTTTAAACTTTTTTTATTTTCTTGTTTTTGCATCCTAACCAAAGTGTCCTCTTCCTCCCCTCTCTCCAGTCCCCTCCCCCCACTCACTCTTCCTCCTTTGTTTTTCTTCAGATACAGGTGGGCATCCCATGGCTATCAGCCAGCTGAAATTTGTCAAGCAGCAGTGAGACGCGGCACCCCCTCCTCCATCAAGGTTGAGGCAGTCTGGTAGCAGGAAAGGGTCCCAAAGTCAGACAACAGAGTCGGAGACATGCCCTGTTCTCACTGCTAGGAGTCCCACAGGTAGACCAAGTTACACAACTGTCACATATATGCAGAACTCCTAGGTCAGTCCCACGTGGGCTCCCTGGTTGTTGCTTCTGTCTCTGTGAGCCCCTATGAGCCCAGGTTAGTTGGTTCTGTGGGTTTTCTTGTGATGTCCTAGACACCACTGGATCCTACCATCCTTCTTCTCTCTTTTTTGCAGGATTCCCTGAGCTCAACCTAATGTTAAGATGTGTCTCTGCATCTGTTTCCATCAGTTGCTGAGTAAAGCCTCTCTGACGACAGTTGGGCGAGGCACCAATCTATGTGCGTATAACAGGATATCCTTAGGAACCATCTCACGGATTTGTCTGGTTCTATCCTCAGTCCCTGAGATACCCTGCTTCTGAGTCCTGGCCTCAGTGATGAACTCAGGGTATGGGTCTCCAACTGTACCACTCACACATCTTCTGTGCCATCTTTCCTCCAGCACATCTTGAAGGCAGGACAAACTGTGGGTCAAAGGGTTTGTGGTTGGGTTGGTATCCCAGTCTCTCCTCTGGAAGTCTTGCCTGGTTACAGAGATGACTGCTTCAGGCTCCGTATCTTCCATGATCAAAACGCAAGTTGGGGAGGAAAGGGTTTATGTAGCTTACACTTCAGCATTGCTGTTCATCACTGAAGGGAGTCAGTTGGACCTGGAGGCACTTCCTCAACTGAGGCTCCTTCCTCTAATGACTTTAGCCTGTGTCAAACTGATAAACAAAACCAGTCAGTACACCTGGCCATTTGAGAGTCCTCTGCTGAGAGTTCTGTTTAGATTTGAACCCCGTTTTTTGTTGGATTACTTAGTTTATTGATGTCTAGTTTCTTGAGCTCTTTATATATTTTGGGTATTAGCCTTCTGTCATATATGGTGTTGATGAAGATCTTTTCCCATTCTGCAGACTGCCTTTTTGTCCTATTGACAGTGTCCTTTGTCTTACAGCAGCTTTTCAGCTTCACCAGGTCCCATTATTAATTGTTGATCTTAGTGCCTGTGCTATTGGTGCTCTGTTGAGGAAGTTGCCTCCTGCGTCAGTGTGTTCTTGGCCATTTCCCATTTTCTCTTCTCTGAGTTTCAGTGAATCTGGTTTTATGTTAAGGTCTTTGATCCACTTGGACTTGAGTTTTGTGCAGGGTGATAGATACGGATCTATTTGCATTCTTCTATACACTGGCATTGCTAATTCAGTAGAGACTTGTTCAGTTTCCATGAGTTTGTAGGCTTTTGTTGCTTCTGTTGTTGAAATCGAACTTCAATTCATGGTCACCTGATAGGATACAGGGGGTTATTTCAATTTTCTTTTATCTGTTGAGACTTGCTTTGTGGCCTAGTAGATGGTCAATTGTGCAGAAGGTTCCATAACATACCAAGAAAAAGATGTATTCTTTTTTTGTTTGGGTGAAATGTTCTATAGGTATCTGTTAGGTCTATTTGAGTCTGTTGGTTCCATTATTTCTCTCTTTAGTTTCTGTCTGGATGAGTTGTCCATTGGTGAGAGTGGGGTGTTGAAGTCTCCCAGTATGAATGTGGGGGTCCAATGTGTGTGATTTAAACTTTGGTAATGTTTCTCTTACAATTGTGGGTGCATTTGGGACATAGATGTTCAGAACTGAGATGTCCTCCTGGTGGATTTTTCTTTTAATGAATATGAGCTGTCTTTCTCTAGCTCTTTTGATTAATTTTAGTTTGAAGTCTACTTTGTTAGATATTAGGATAATTACACCAACTTGCTTCTTAGGTCCATTTGATTGGAAAATCTTTTTTCAACCATTTACTCTGAAGTAATGTCTGTCTTTGGTGTTGAGGTGTGTTTCTTGTATGTAACAGAAGGATAGATCCTGTCTTTGTATCCATTCTGTTAGCCTGTGTCTTTTTATTGGTGAATTGAGTCCCTCGACATTGAAAGACATAAATGACCACTGACTGTTTATTTCTGTTGTTATGCTGGTGGTGGTGATAGTGTGCATGTGTGTGCGCATACGTGTATGTGTCCTTTCTTTGGGTTTTGCTGGTGTGGGATCATCTATTGCCTGGGTTTTCATGGGTATAGTTAACTTCCTTGGGTTGTAATTTTCCTTCTAGCACATTCTGTAGAGCTGAATTTGAGGATAGATACTGCTTAAATTTGGCTTTGTCATATAATATCTTGTTTTCTTCATCCATAGTGATTGAAAGTTTTGCTGGGTATATTAGACTCAGCTGGCATCCATGGTCTCTTAGCATCTGTAAGATATCTGCCCAGGCTCTTTTTACTTTTAGAGTCCCTGCAGAGAAGTCAGGTATAATCCTAATAGGTCTGCCCTTATATGTTACTTGACATTTTCCCTTTCAGCTTTTAATATTTTCTTTTTGTTCTTTATATTTAGTGTTTTGATAATTATGTGGCTTAGGGCTTTATTTTCTGATCCAATCTATTTGTTGTTCTGTAAGCTTTTTGTATCTTTGTAAGTATATCCTTCTTTAGGTTAGGAAAATTTCCCTCTTTGATTTTGTTAAATATGTTTTCTGGACTTATATGCTGAGATTTTCTCTTTCTTCTATTCCTATTATTTTTTGGTTTTCTCTTTTCATGATGTCCTAGACCTCCTGGAAGTTTTGTGTTAGGATGTTTTTTATATTTAACATTTTCTTTGACCAATAAATCTATTTCTTCTATTGTATCTTCAATGCCCGAGATCCTCTCTCCCATCTCTTGTATTCTGTTAGTGATGTTTGCATCTGTAGTTCCTGTTCACTTACTCAGATTTTCCATCTTCTGAACTCCCTCAGTTTGTGTTTTCTTTATTGTTTCTATTTCCATTTTCATGTTGTTAATCATTTCCTTCACCTGTTTTGTTCCATTGTGTATGTGTGTGGTTTTGTTTTTGGCTTTTTTTTTTTTTTGCAACCTTTAAAGGATTTGTTGATTTCCTCCAATTTTTTGGTTGTCTTTTCCTGGATTTCTTTAAGAAACTTTTTTGTTTCCTCTGTAAGAACCTCGATCATCTTCATAAAGTTGTTTTAAAGGTTATTTTCTTGTGCTTCTGCTGCATTGGAATATTTATATCTTGCTGTTGTAGGGTAGCTGGGCTCTGGTGACACCATATTGCCCTGGCTGTTGCTGATTATATTTTTACACTTGGCTTTAGGCATCTGGGTTGGAATAATTAGTTCTAGTCTCTGAATTTGTCTTTGTTGGATGGTTGTTTTGTTCCTTGGTTTCTGTTTCCTCTTTGTGTTTCTAGTCTTTGTGGCCTGAATTTCTGGCAGCTGGTGTGACCTCTGCTCTAGCTGGGAGTCTCTGTCCAACTTGGAAGCTGACTTTCTGGGGTTAGCTTGGCCTTTGGTGCAGCAGGGGTCTCTGTTGTTCTGCCTGGAGTGGCCTGCATCTGAGCAGCTGAAGCCTGTTCAAGCTGGTATGGCTTGTGCCTGTTCTGACTGGTGTGGCTTACACCAGTTCTGGCTTTGGTAGCCTGCCTCTATGGTGGAAGTCTTCTGGGCTTTCGGGCAGGGTTCAGAAGCAGGAACAGGGACCAGTTGGGATGGCATGGTCCTGCGGAAGACACCCAGGGAACCCTAAATCCTTTCTCCTGCTTTTTTTTTCCTATGGCTTCTTGAGACACCTCACCAGGTTTGGCTGACCTTGAACTCTTCATCATTAATACAGGTCCCACCAAGCCTGGACTTCTCTCTTTTTGAGCTGCACAGTACAGTACTCTGCAGCAAGTATGCGCTAAGACACCCTGTTCCCATCTAACTACAGCTCTGGAACCCTTGAGTGACTATTCTCCAGCCCTCCCTGCCCCTTGTTCTACAGCCTGTGGTGACTACAAGTCTACTCTCAGCCTCTGTCAGAACAGCTTGTCTTGAGTGCCCATACCAGCAAGACACTACCTGAATAGATCTCCAGGAACACCGCATCCCACTCACCCGTCCTGTCTCTTGTGTGGCTGAGCACCAATCTCATTGACCTCCTAAGTTGCCTTGCTGGAGAGACTCAGTTGCCAGATGTCCTGTGTGCAGATGCCTTGTCAACAGCTGGATAGAAGGGCCTCACAAGACTGACAAGAGTTCTGAGCCTTTCGTCCCAACCACTGGTGACAAAGTCTTTGCTAACAAATGGCCAGTCATTTGTTTCCATGGGAGACCTTTTACGGGTATGTGATGGGGCAGTGCAATCCCATTGTTGATGGTGTCACTCAAGATACTAGTCAGGAAACGTCTCAGAAACAACCTTAGGAGTTTAGCCCTTAAACACAGTGCGTGCTGTTCCCGCTTTATTTTTAACACATTTTTATTCGTTTTTATTATTCTTTGAGAATGCATGTATACAAACATACATATACACATATATATATAATATACACATATATAACACACATATATATGTATGTGTGTATGTATGTATGTATATGTATATTCATATCCACTCTCCTTTTTCCCCCTTCCAAATCTTCCTGGACTCTCATAATATGTCTCCCTCCTATCTTTATGTCCTGTCCATATTTTTCAAACTCATTAAGTCCAATTCGTGTTATTCATATACGCATGGATGTGGCGCCATCCACTAGAAGAACATGGGCAGCCTAGCAGAGAACACATCCTCAAAGAAAAATGATTCTCCCTCCACACAGCAATATCAACGGCCAATAGCTCCTCAGTGAGATGTGGACAGTCCCCTCAGTTCGTGTATGTGCTGTGGGGTACCCACCAGAGAAGACTGCTCGGTCATGAGTTTAGGCCAATAGAATGTCTTTATTAGCTCGCAGGCGACTACGCTGAGTGTTCAGGATCCCAGTGTGATCCTGAGCCTTTCTCAGGGTGAGCATCTAAGCACAAAAGCCATATTCTGGTTGACATACTTCAGTTAACAAGAACAGTTAGCCAGAAGCAGAACTACGGAAGCCAAAAGACCAGGTGAATACATTTGGAGACGTTCCCAGAATGACATGGACTTTGATGGATTAGGTCTTTGTTTTCATTTTGGTGGGTGGTGCCATCTACGTGTTGAGTTTTACAGCCTGAATGGCACATCCATCATGGAGTCCGTTGAGCTAAGGTCTGGGGCCTGATAGACTGCATTGGAATTTGGTTTGGCTTGATCTTGTACAGGTGACCACAGCTTCTGTGAGTTCGTGAATACAATGGCCTGTCATGTCCAGAGGACAGCGTGTCATGGCTCCCCTCCCTACCCTCTGGCTCTTCCCAACCTCCTCTACTCAGATTGTCCTGAGCCTTAGTGAGGGGGAAGAGGTGAAGATGTTCCTTTCAGAGGTGAGCACTTATAGCCATTTATTTCTTGCACTTTGAGCAGTTCTGAGTCTCTGCATTGATGACTGTCTGCTGAAGACCAACATTGAGAATAGCCCAGATCTGTGGGTAAGCAACTAGAAATGATTTGACAGCATGACCATTTAGAAGAAAAACAACAGTATGTTCTGCCTTAGGGCTGATGACTGCCCAGTCATTGGGAGATTGGGAGGCCCAGATTTACGGAACCAGGCACGAAATTCCCTCCTGTGGAGTAGACCTCAAATCCAATCAAAACGTGGTTGGTTGCCCCATAACAATTCATACCACTGTAGCACCAGTGGGTGCATCTTTCCTAACAGGTCAGTACTGTAGCATGCAGGTTCCAGCTTTGGGTAAGATTATTGATTTTTGTTTTCTCCTTTAGCAGCCTACTCGGCACCTCTGGCACTGTGAAAGCTAGCCAGCAGGGAGGAATTTTCCTAGTCAATTTGAGATCGATTTCTCTATATCCTGCAGGCACAGTGTGTTGTATCTGCTGTAATCGGTCCTGACCATGTAATCAAGGGTAATAGCAATAGTCTGTTTTGTGTGAGACCTCTAGAGCCAACTTGACCAATAGCTTGTAAAGAGTTATGCCCAGCTCATTGTCGGTGGTACCATCCCTGGGCTGGTGGTCCTGGGTCTTATAAAAAAGCTAGTTGAGCAAGCCGATAAGCAGCTCCCCTGCATGGCCTCTGTAGCAGCTCTGGCCTCCAGGATCCTGCCCTGTTTGAGTTTCTGTCCTGATTTCCTTCAGTGATGAATAGTGATATCGAGGTGTAAGCCAAATAAACCCTTTGTTCACAGGTTGCACTGGTCACGGTGTTTGATCACAGCAATAGTAACCCTAACGAAGACATCACCTCCTAGTTTTCCTATCCTCTCATTCCCCTCTCCCCCCCCCCGATTTTTAATAACGTGCAACCCATCAGATATACTTCCCCTCATCCCTAGTGTTTGACTCCAGCCCAGTAATCCAAAGACAGTGAGACACCTGAAATCCTCTGTCGTGAAGAGTTCACATACTTTAATCTTTGGAGCAGGGACTCCCAAGTCTACCCTGTCTCCTCTCCTAGTGGCACTGAGTCTGGCTAGTGCCACTTGGAGACCCTCTCACTGTCAACCCTGTGGGAGAACCAAAGTCACATTCTAAAGACACAGTCACGGGCTTCTCTTGTCTACTGAGTCCCTTGAAATGATGACTGAACTCACAGTTCTCCAATTTAGGCCTGTAGAAATTCTAGGGTAGGCTGGATTCCAATAATTCTTGGGCCTACCTTCCAAAGTTTCCTCCGCCTTCATCATGGTGGGCTTTTATCTTTGCCAGGACTTATGTAGCCCCCACCTGTTGGGAAAAACTAATTCATAAGACCCTGGAGCCTTGGACTGTTTCCCTTTGGGAGTCTGGGCTCCAACCCAATGCCAGAGGAGACAGTGTGTCCAGAAGGTTAGCCTCTGCTGATGTTCTGCCAACAGCCATGGAGCCACATGCATGGAAGACAAGGTCGTGACCTTGGCAGCCAAATACTGTGACTCAAGAAATCCCATCTCGTCCCTTTCTTCCATGGCCAAGAAAAAAAAAAATGTGCCACGTGCAGTTGTTAGATAGTCAGAGGATGACGTCACAGGTCTTCACAGAAGGCCATTTCCAGACTCGGGATCTCTTCACTCTGCCCAGCACCACAATCTTTACATCTTAACAAGCCAAAAAGGCATCTTCGAAACTTTGTTTCTTTGTTTGTTCATTTGGGGAGGGTGCTGTCATTGTTTAGCGTTTGATCTTTGAGGTTTTTGAGACATGTAAGAGCAGAGGAAGCCCTGAGCGAATGCAGCACTGAATGAATGTGTTTCTTTGATATAGGCATGGTAACGTCAAGGACCGCATAGCCTCATGCTCAAAGAACTGGCAAAGTTTTCCTCAGGAGACAGAGTATGAGTGTTGAAAGTGTGTGCAGGAAACGGCCACCATAGCTTTCTACCCCACCCCCAGATACTTCTGGCCTGAAGATTGCTCCCCTACAAAGACTGTTCCTCCTGAAGTTAGCTAAATCTGTCTCCTGGATCCAGCTGTACACCACAAACTCTGCCTTTCTATTCAACTGGATGCAACAACCCTGCCTCTCTGTCCAACTGTATATAATAAACACCCTGAGCTTCCAGAGTGGTACAGTTTCTCAAGGAGAGAATTCAGACCACCTAATCCCGGATTTCTGTCTGTGGATCTGTCTGTGTCTGTCCTTTCTTCATTCCCTCCCTGCCCAAGGTCAGGTCCGAGTCCCGAGTCACGGGGGATGCAGCAAAGACATTCTCTACTGTTGTGTGGGCTGAGCTCAGACTTGACATTTAGCTGAGGATGGTCTCGATGCTCCTCTGACCTCCACCTCCTGAGTCATGGAATTCATGTTTGTGGCCACCACACCCAAAATACCGAGCGCTAAAAATGGAACTCAAAGCTTCATGCAAGCAGTCCATGAATTAATCACAACCGCAACCCCTTTGTTTCATAGGAACCTTTATTTTTTTGCTTATTTTTTTTACACTTCAAAGGACCTAAAGTTAATTTAATCTCTGTAAATTCACATAGCATAGGAGCTCACATTGCTGAGTCAAAGGGCCCAGGGATCAAGCCCTGTCTAGACCTGTACCTTAGTTATTATTTGTGTGACCTCGAGGATATACGTAAACTCTCCAAGCATCTGTTTTCTTGTTTTGAGAACATGGCACAATGATTGTGCCTTTCCTGGGGGTCATTATGAGAACTCCATGACATACTGTATGAGCTTATCACCTGGCATCTAGCGTTAATCCAGCTAATATTATCTTTATGGGGGTGGGGATCCTATGAGACTTCATCTTGTCCACCCATTCTCTGTGTGGAATATTCAGGACCAAGGCTAGGAACAAGGGGGGGTGGCCTTGTGGTGTGTGGTAAAACCCATTTCAAAGATACCGAAGAGTTAGGCACCAAGGAAAGAAACCGAAGAGTTAGGCACCAAGGAAAGAAACCGTAGAATGCCCTTGACATTGCTTGTAAGCGCTAAGCCTCAGAGACAGCAGGCTCAAAGCCAATGCTCATTTAATGGGAAGCTGAAAGTCCTCCCCACAATATGTGCTATGTTCTTCAAACATGGAAGCTCCCTTGTGCTAGAGGCCTCATTTGGGCCTATTACGCAAAGTGGAGCGGACAGAGTTTGGAACTGTACATTGAGTCGTCGGAGAGTCTCTCTGCATTTCTCCAGACTGTTTCTCTCTTGTACAGTGGGCAAGTCACGCTTGCAAAGTCATCACAAATCCCCGTTCTGTTACCTGTCTCCCGGTGTAATGTCATTCACAATTGTGCTTTGTGTAGACTCACTTCCTCATCTCGAATTATCTCAAACTCATTACAAGCTTATTTCATCTTCTTCAAAATGACCTTGAGCCTTTAAAATTCTAGGGTAACCTATAGGGCTGGAGAGACAGCTCTGTGGCTAAGAGCATAGGCTGCTCTCACAGAGGACCTGCGTTTAATTCCCGGTGACTCATATCTGTCAGTAACCCCAGGTCCAGGGGACCAGACACCCTCTTCTGTCCCCAAAAGCATTGAATACATGTGGCACACAATAACATACAGTCAAATCAGTCAGAGCATAAAATAAACATTTGAATTCTAAGGTAACCTCGAAAGAAGAGTAGTAAAATCCACCGGAAAGCTAACACACTTAAGGAGGGGGAGACAAAGAAGCAATAAAAATGAATTCACCCAAGGGGAAAAGAAAGTCAACAATAAGACAAATTAGGTAACACAAAGAGAAAAGAAATGAATTAGCTAGATGACCATTAAAACTTAAGGAGGAAATATTTAAACACTGATATTCAGAGCAATTAAAATGAAAGTAATACTACTACTTCTTATCGTATTTAGAAACGTGAGGTTTGGCTCATCTGGCATCCTATTCATTACTGGAGCCTCCCTGCTTTACTAGAGGCAAAGCCAGTGGTCACCATCCCTTCATGTCCAGCCTGCTAACATGTAGAGAAACACTCGTTAATGCTTTTGTAGCAGAAACAGGTCACTCGCAAACACTGGTTCTCCTTCTCCAGACACACCTAAGTCTAATTCCCAGATGTCTTCACTCAAGTATGACAGCAGAATCCCCTGTTAGTGGGAACAGCAACAGACAGCCTGGACTTCTGAACGCCTGTGTGAAGCAGGCACTCCTGAGGACTTGACCGTAACTCGGACTGTTTCCTCTTGTGATATCTGAAACATTGTTTCTGTATGGGGCTATTCGTTACAATATCTATATTACTATAGCCTATGTATCCTTTGACCTGCTAAGAGCCCTCACAGGTGTCTGCTTTAAGGGGTAAAAATAGCATTGCATAAGATTCTGCAGGTCAGGAAGCATCTGGAAAGACCCAAAACGGCCTGAGGACCCACCACAAGGAGGAAGTGGAAGAATCAAGGAGCATGCGCCCCACAGAGCAGTATGTCTACTGTAGGATATCTGCATGCCTGCTGGCCCAGAGAGAGCTCCATGGTAGTGAAGGGGGAAAGGCAATAAGCTAAACAAATGTTCCATACAATCTGATTCGTGTTAAAACAAAAAAGAAATCTTGACCCCAAAATGGAATTTTGTTTCTTTATACATCTAATGTGTGTTTATGTGAGAACCGAGAAAGGATTGCAGCCTGGGAATCAAGTTTCTAATGTTCGTTTCCTCTAGAGACCAAGGACAGGAAAACACAGGAAGAAGAAGAGGGGATGGCAAAATACAAGTGCATCTCAATGAGAGAGTCAACCAAAGAGCGGAATATAAAACTGAACCATAAAATATTGAATCAAATATGTAAAAATTCAATATGTATAGAGACAAGGTGAAAGGTAATGTCAACCTATATAAAATTCATTTTTGTCTTAAATGCTAATATTTTAATATTACTTTCCTATAATAAAAGAAGATGGAAGAATAAAAGGAGCAGGACCAGCCTCTTTCTGGGTGGGGCTGTCAATGGTGCACAGTTAGGATGCTTTTTTTTTTAATGGCCAAACTGGAGCTGGGTAAAAATTCCAAGGATTATCTTCTTCAGCCCTTGGAACCACATCACTATGGGGGTGGAATTTCTCGTACAACAAATAACTAAATAATGAGTGTTCCCATTGTCAGTCATCCCAGAGAGAGTTCAGACCTGGAATAGGAAATGAGGATGTAACTACTTGGGTACATATTACTATAATGAAATGCTTGAGGCAGGTTAACCTCATAAAGAGATCTATTTAGCGCACAGCCTCCTGTAGCCTCTGGGGAGAGTCTAACGACATCACAGCTTCACATTAGAAAACAGGAGCCAGAGAGAGATCCAGAGGCACGGTTCCTCCTGAGGGATGGGCTTGATCGACCTTGGGACCTCCCAATGGACCCCACTTCTTTATAGTTCTGAGATACCTGCTAATACCAGCACTCTGGAACCTGGAGCTTTCTGTAAAGAATTATTTTAGTTCGCAAACAAAAATAACAGGCTTCATTGTGACATTTTCATCAATATACATGGCTGCACTTTGCTTATAGTCTAAGATGTGAGCCTTTAAGGAACACATCTCAAATAATTTCCAACCATAACAGACAACTCAAAAGGCAAGGATGACTTGTTAGAAGCGAGAATGACTTGTTAAACTTCCCTTGTCTTATGATTCGCCTAGACACTCAAACACAGCTTAGAATTCAGCGGGCGGTCGGGCAGGCCTGAAACTCTGCATTCCTAACAGTTTCCCAGGTAATCCCTGAACCACACTTGGCGCAGTCCAGGGACTGATGCCAGGAGGTCTTTCTACTCTTCCAAAAGCATGGTGACACAGGCTAGCCAAGCTGAGAGAGTGGGGGGAGTAAGATGGGGTGTTGGCCTGCTAAGCCGCTCTGGAGATGGGTCTGTGCCAGCCCCACAGCGGCACCCGTAGGCTACACATACTTCATTCCATGAACTACATGCCTTCGGGGAAATCGTGTTCAGAGGTCTATCTCAGTCTGGGCTGAGCTGAGGACTTAAGCGGGTTGTGCCTGGAGGGACTGACCCCTGCTTACCATGAAGCAGTGGCTAGTCAAGGCTAGACCACCTATCTCCCAGGAGGTTAGCATCAGTGTTGCAGAGAACTCAGCAACAGAAAAGTGCTCTGGCCAGGTGAGCTCAGGATGAGCAGGTCCGGGCCCTGTTTGGGAACGGGATGCTGCACTCTGGCAGGCCAGGCGGACAGCAGAGAGTAAGCCGGGTGGCCCAAGCTGTGATGTTTTCCTCCAAAAAGCAAGGGAGTCTAGAAACCAATCCCCAGTGCTTGGTTCCTAAGCCAACTGTAACATGAAGGCCGGCTTGTTGGGGTTTCTGTCCCGCCCAGTACCCCACAGCCGGCAAACCCCAAAGAAAATCACACGAAGTCTACATTAGGTTATAAACTGATTGGCCCATTAGCTCAGGCTTCTTGTTAGTCCTTGCAACTTATATTAATCCATTATCATTATCTATGTTAGCCACACGGCTCAGTACCTTTCTCAGTGTGACAGCTCACATGTTGCATCTTCGGTGGTCTGCGCAGGACTGGCAGAGGGAGCTTCCTCCTTCCCAGAATTCTCCTGTCCTCATTGCATCACCTCTACTTCCTGTCTGGTTTTCCCGCCTATACTTCCTGCCTGGCCAATCAGCGTTTTATTAAAATATGATTGACAGAATACAGATAATTCTCCCGCACCAGCCAACACCATCAAAGACCCAGCTTTTTCCATCCCTCAGGTCTGCTCTCCCAAACATGTTAGCTCTGTCCTCCAATCTGTCCCCCGCATCGGTGGTCAAACAATGTAACAGTTCCTCTACCAATCACTATGAAGTGCACCAGGAATCTCTTGCTTGGCTTAAAGATGCCACCTCTGCTTTGGGGGGGGGGTGTTCCTGATCTCCTGTGAAGTACTCAGCTGTTAAATTACATACAGAACCTGGGTGTGTTAGGAGGGCACTGACGTCCCGTGAAGCACTCAGCTGCCGAATTACACACAGAAGCCAGGTGCATTAGCAGGGCACTGATAACCCGTGACGTACTCAGCTGCTAAATTACATATGGAACCCCAGTGTGTTAGGAAGGGAATCTCTGGAGCTAGGCACTAGCTTGGGGTTAGATTCGGGGGATGACTGAGGAGAAGAGATGCAGGAAAACCTGTGGGTTTTCCACAAGGAAATGGGAAGAACGTTGAGGCAGGGGCAGTGTTTGAGAAACTC
Organism: Myodes glareolus; assembly: GCF_982192425.1. Classification (NCBI taxonomy): domain Eukaryota; kingdom Metazoa; phylum Chordata; class Mammalia; order Rodentia; family Cricetidae; genus Myodes; species Myodes glareolus. The sequence goes on from NC_142033.1 coordinate 88,893,600, forward strand.
TCATGTGGTTTATCTATCAACTCCAGAAGGCAGCAGATAAGAAAGCTCACTAAAGCAAAACAAAACAAAACAAAAAAAGCGCTATGCACTGGAGTCAACAAGAGGAGGAGAACCCAGGCGAATGCCTCCTGCAAGGTAGAACTGAGTCTCTAGCAAGGGTCTACACTGACAGTTCAGAGTTGCTGGGGAGGAATCCCCACACCCCCACTAACAGGAAAGACAAGACAGCTAAGAGACAGGAAGATTAGGAAATATGGCCTTTATTCCGGGAAGCCTCCAAGACTGCATCACCAAGAAGGAAAGGGAAGACAGTGGCGGTGAGAAACCCTTTCTTAGACTCTCCAAATCTGTTCTCCTAATCCCCTCGTGAATCCTTGTTAGGATACACAAAAAGACACCAACCAAAGCAGCAACCTCAGCTGGCTCAAACCTGGAGCACGTGGCTGGGGCTGGGGGCTCCCCAGCTAATGCAAGTGAGCTCCCAATGGCTGAGTGATCTGTGGGCTCTTTCTCCATCACGTGCCTGAACAGAAATGGCAGCTAATAAGCCAGATGAAGTGATTAAAACTCTAGATTAAAAAAGAGGAGAATTGGAACTGCCCAGAAGTTGCTGGTGGTCAGCCTGTCACAGTCCACTGGGCAGGAACGAGCGGCTCACCCTGGACAAAGTGTAGTACACTCCATGCTTGGACTCTTAAGTAACCACCCAGTCTCCTTTCTAGGAACTAACCCCCATGGCTGCTTCCCCTCCCGTAGACTCCCCTGCAGCTTTGTTCCTTAACCACCTTCATCCTGACCCCATCAGAGCGGAAGAGCACATCACAGCCTTCCACACCTCCTTCTGTGAACACAGCTCAAGAGCCCGGCTAGGACTGTAGAGGCCGGTGTTGTGGACTTCTGCTTCTTAATAGAATTCTTCCGGTGCCTTTGGCTGTACACATGGGAACCACAGAGTTGTGAAGCCTAAGACCTCTTAGACATTGACCTGCATTCTGGCCTCGGCGGTCTAGCTGGGAACCGTGGCAACTGCCTAGCAGAGAGCTCTTGGTGTGGAATATTAGTGGAAGATGGGCTGCATTTGTCTTTGCTGTGGGACATTCGTCTAATGATGCAAAGATGTGTTGCATTCCCTTAGGTTGGGTTTGTTTTGCTCTGTGAAGCTGTGTTGCTGTGCTTGTCTAAAACCCCTGAATGGCCAATAGCTAGGCAGGAGAAAGGACAGGTGAGGCTGGCAGGCAGAGAGAATAAAAAGAAGGAGAAGAAGAGGGATCGGAAAGCAAGAGAGGATCAAGGAACACGAAAAGAAGGAGCCAGCCACCCAGGCACACAGTCAGTCACAGCTGAGAGAGAAAGTAAGTTTAGAGAAGCAAGGAAAGAAAAAGTTCCGGAGGCAAAAGGCAGATGGGACAATTTACGTTACGGAAAGCTGGCTAGAAATAGCCAAGCTAAGGCCGGGTATTCGTAAGAAATAATAAGCCTACAAGTGTGTGATTTATTTGGTGATAGGGTGGCAGACCCCCAAAATATCAAAAAGTAAAAACAACCAACTACAAACCCTCCTTTTTCACATTTATGTATCTATTATTTTACGTGTATATGGATACACATGCCATAGTACACCTATGGAGGTCAAAGGGAAACTTGTGAGAGTGCCTCTGTCTTTCCATTATGTGGGTTCTGGGAATCAAGTACCTTGACCTGCCGAGCCATCTCACTAGCTCCAGGGCAGAAAACTTACATAGGGAGATGTTAGGCTGCCATTCTTCTGCAGTCACTTCTTCAAATGACTTCAATTGTAGGTAGAGGCACAGCTTCTTCAACATTGCAAAGACTTCATAGCACTGGCGAGACACTGTCAAATGAGAGTTTAGGCTGCAGGAGAGTCTGTTCCTTAACACAGCTACACTTCCTATGGCCGCTACCCACAGACCAACTAGCTATTGGCTAAATTCAACTCTCTGGTAGGATTCTACTCCTAGCAAGAGGCTGTAGCTAACACCATCAGCAAGCTGACTTTGTAAAACCATTTCCACAACATCTGCTCTGTCTTCCGAGATGCAATGCTGACCACAGGTTTTTCTACTACCTAGCAGGGCCACCATCTTTCTAGTCTGTGGTTTCTGTGTCCTTGCAACCTGGATCCTCCTGTAGCTCCTACTTCACACTCCAGCTCGGGACGAAATTCTGTATGGATAAGCATGAAATCTAGTTGCAAATATCAGAAAGGCCATGATAGACAATGGAGTTTAAAAGATGAATATTTCTTTCTCACGCGAGTGAGAGCAATCACTCTGTCTGAGTCATCAGAGGTCCCAGCTGCTTGCAACTTACTGCTGGACTTCCTCGGCATGTTGCTTCCAACTCTGGGACCAAGATGCCTCTTCTAAGCCAGCTGACTAAATCTGTCCAACCAAAAGGGCAATGGACGTTTACCCTTCAAAGACATTTCCTGGACGTCATCCACACTCAACATGTCACTGATCCATGAATTCATCGCACAGCCTAGCTGCAAAGAAACAAGAATATTCTTTTTCCTTGAAAAACATCCACATCCATAAAGCTCTCTCTAGTACTGTAGAAAAACGGGACAAATGTCAGGGAACAGCTGATGTTTGGGGAGCAGTTCCCTCACCACAAATCTGGTGGGAAGATCATGAGAGCTTGTCCGGTGTCCCCTAAAATCTACAGAGCACCAGAGACGGGTGGCACAATGGAGTGTGCACAATTCTAAGGAGAAAGTACGGATGCCAGTTCTGATGACAAAGGTGGCCGATGTGAGAGAGACAGCGTTGCAGAGAGGACCAGGTCATGAACCAAGAGAGCACAACTCAGATGCAATGATCTCAACAGGAAGGGTGCTAGCAGTCCAAAGAGGGATAACAAGGCCACCCAGCTGAAACGATTTTCACCTGTTAATCCTAAAGCAGGGGGGACATTGACTGTTCCTGACTGACTCAGGTACAATCTAATATTCTGTACCCAGTTGGCTAGTTCTTATGAGGAAAAGATGGTTTTGAGGGAAATGTTTCGGTACCTGAAGAGTGGGGTAGCATGGCACATACACAGGGATTCCAGGTAAAGGGAAGGCTGATGGAGGAGAGGTGGAAACCGATACACACATGCAATACTCGTTTGCTTAAATAAAGAAATGACAGCTTTTCCCACAAGGTCCCCTAAAATCTATAGGGCACCAGAACCTGGTGCATGATGCTATGTGGGAAAGCCTCAGGGGAAAACTGTGAGTACCAGTTCTGAAGAGCAGCCTGGCACCATCTCAAAGAGCTTTCACCGAGAGAGTCACCGGGAGAGCCACTGGGACACATGCAAAGTTTCGTCGTGCAGATCAGACTGTCAGAACCAAGAGACAACTGCAGAGAAGAAAGTCCTGGGGAAGCGAGGCAGTCTCTAAAGAATACACAAACGCTCGTTCCTACCCTATGAAGAGCTGGCGTTAAACATCTGCCAGAGTGAGTTATTACAGCCGCTTTGGAAAAGAGTTACCATCTGATCCAGCAATGCACTGCTGGGTGTGTGTGTGCGTGTGTGTGCATGCATGTGTATGTGAGTGTGTGTGTGTGTGTGTGCATGCTTGTGTATGCATGAGTGCTTGTGTGTGTGCGTGTGTGCATGCGTGTGTGTGCATGTGTGAGTCTGCATGTTGAAGAGGTATCTGCTCTCCCACACTCCTCAAAGCACGGTCCACAACAGCCAAGATGGTAGCAGCCTAAGCGACCCTCAAGAGGCAGATGGTTAAGTAAGATGAGATGCACATGTACACTAATGGATGCCCACATGGCTTCTACCACACAGTACAAGAAATTCTGTCACTCTCAACAGCATCAATGGTGCTGGATAACATAACATGAAGCAAAATAAGCCAGGCACAGAACGCCAAATACTGTATTTTCTCAACTACATAAAGTCTACCTTACAGGAACACAGAATAGAAAGGTGGTTAGACTGGAGAAATCATACATTTCTGTGATTTACTACACTAGATCAGGACCCAAGTTAATAATAATGTAGTGTGTATTTTGAACTTGATATGCTCTCACAATAAGAAATGGGTTGGTCATATGATGGATACTTAATTAAATTGATTGACTCTTTCTGCGGTGTATACATAGATCAAAACATCATATTATACATCCAAAGCATGCATAATTACTATTTGCCGCTTTAGTTGGGCCTGTACATTAGGGAGGTCTCCACTCCAGCTCAGTGCTGCGGGCCACAGAAAGGAAGAGAAGCCGTAATTTGAAATCGAATCTGAAGTTTTCATTATTTATCCAGAACTGCATATTTCATATCCATACTCTCAACCCTGGCTGCCCATTAGGATCACCAGGGGAGCTTTTAAAATTACTGATGTCTAAGCACTGTCCCCAAAGATTCTTATTTCATTGGTCTAGGGGGGCAGCCTGGGCATCAGTATTTTTTAAGGCTGCCCAGGAGATTTTGAAGGGCATCCTGGGCTAAGAGCCATGGTGGTAATGTTGAATTAGGAACATTTTGGCAAACAAAAGAGCATGGCGTGACTAGCGGTGTCGTGGCTAGAACGTTCTCTCTCGCCCGGGGAATGAGGAGAGGATGGCGCGGCCTACAATCAGGAGGGATGGAGGACGATGTTCACCTTGGCACCCTGCACGCATGAGTCCATGCCCTCCATCAAAGCCAGCATCTTTTGGGGAAATCAGAATTCCTCCGGGGGCTGGAGAGATGACTCGGTGGTTTAGAGCACATACTGCTCTTGCGGAGGACCTGAGTTCGGTTCCCAGGACCATGTGTTCGCAATCACCTGTACTCCAGTGCCAGGGGATCCAATGCCTTCTTCTGGCTGCCATAAACAACTGTATTTATGCACACAAGTGTGCGCATGCTCACACACACACACACAGAGAGAGAGAAAGAGAGAGAGAGAGAGAGAGAGAGAGAGACTTTTTATTTTTTTATTTATTCTTCCCTAATATATTACATCCTGACTGCAGTTTCCCATCCTCCCTCTCAACTAAGTCCTCCCCCACCTCCCCTCACACACACACACACACACACACACACACACACACACACACTTTTAATAAGAAGAATCTTTAAAAAGTTGAGACTCCTCCTCCTCAGGACAAGGTCTCCTTGCTACCCTACTTGCTAGACCCTGGCAAAATCCCTGATGTTAACCTATGACCTCAGCTAAATTGAAGTCCTCCCTAATGTACAGGGCCAGCTAAAGTGGCTCCAAAGTACCCTTGACTGACAACTTGGAACAAATGAAGGGGACAAAAAGTTCATTACTAGTCATTATGAAGTGTGTCTGGAAAGTTTTTGATCTGTCTACTGCTAAATTCTATGGTTCAAATTATAAAACCTACATTAAAATGGTTTCGCATTTTAGCAAACATTTGTGCCTCGGCCTAAAGGAAGGCTGGCCAGAAACCTGAACTCACCAACCTTGCCCTGCAGATCCAGGAATACCTTGTCATCTGAGGAAAATCAAAGCCTTCCAACTCAGCAACCCCAACTCAGGTAGTTAAGTAAGAGTGTACCCCTCCCCATTGCCCTCCCTGACAGCTCTCCTAACTACACTCTGGTAGGGCAGACTTCCCACACACACACAACCACCATGGCCGCCAGCCTGAGTCATGGAAGCTATACTGCATAAGAAAGACAGAATGCAGGAGCCAAAAAACCACAACCAGCATGCCCATCAACTAACATTCACACACAACTTTATTCTGTCAACACATGCCATGTCCTAAAGGAGAAGCCTACAACACCAAGGATCCCACGGAGATAGCCCAGGAAGTATCTGACTCCCCCGAGTCCATACCAACCGTCCAGTTCTGTCAGGGACTGGTTGCCAAATGCATCCAGTGCCAAGAGATTGCCCTTTGCTGTGAATGGCTCCTGAAGCCAGGACCAGAAAAGCAGTCTCTCTATAACCTAAAAAGGAAAGCAACTCATCCTAGGCCCATTCCTGTATCCGCTCATCCGAGGCCCATTCCTGTATCCCCTCATCCGAGGCCCATTCCTGTAGCAGCGTTGTCCTTCTTCAGCATGGACTGCTGTATTTTCACTTGGCTCAAAGACATTTTTAATTAGAAATGAAACGTACTCCACCGTGAGCCCACACCCAGAGAGAAGTCTATCTGACGGAAAAGCCTTCTGTCCCAATGTACTCTCCTAGATCGTTATAGCAGAAGACAGGTAACCCCTCAAAGTTGAGTCCCGACAGAGCTGAAGTTCCCAGTCCTGTCAGACACAACGCTGTCTGCTGCAGCCCTCTCCCAGACTGCGACAACCACGGGAAAGTTGACCACCTGGCAGAGATCAATCAAAAACGGGTCCCGGACAGTGGCAAAGTTCACGTTTCCCCCTTTAGAAGCACACTTGAAAGAGTTGGGGTGGGGAGGGGTCGGAAGTGAATCTGATCTAAATACACTGTACACATGTATAAAATTCTTGAAGAATTTGGTTTGGGGTTTGTTTTTTGTAATTTTTTTTAAACAGCACACATTGCCTTCTGTCCTGATTAACTCAAACAGCACGCAGTCTCAAGCGCCGGTCTTCGGTTTTAATCAAGGATTTAAGCCTGGAATGCTAGACAAGGAGAGCGTTTGATGAGGACGATAATGAATGGTCCATTAAAGGTGATTTCTCCAGGTTGCTGGGCTCCCCGCCCCCAAGAATGACCACATGCTTTGCTGAGAAATGTCTGTAGGATGTGCTGCATTCCCGGGCTATTTATTTAACTTTATGTGGACGTCATAAAACTTTTTTATTTGCTTTCGGTTAGCCCATAGGTTTTGACAAGATAAATTTTTATTTAGGTCTTTGCCCAGCTACAATCAGAAACAGGAGACTCACTTTCCAAGGCTGGGCTGATAGATGGATTAATCAAAGCCCTCCACACCCCACTTTTCCTTCCCGCGGCCACAGGGATCCACAGACGGAGGTTTTCCTTAATTAAAGAAACTCGGCAACAAGGTGATTTATCAATGATGAATCTTGCAGGCCCTTTCAATGTGTGGTCACTGCTGGCCACTGTTTGAAATTTACCAACATAAATAAGGCCTCTCCATGACTAAACAAAGTTAGAGTAGCAATAAATCGAGGCTGCCACGTCCCCTGCGCTAGATCTGAGGCCAACATAAATACCAGAATGCCTTGGCTGTGACATGCCTGACACCATGACATCATGCACTCCCAGAAGGAACAGCCTCGCCCAAGCCAAAGCCTCAAACCGAACACAATTCCCCCTAAATGAATCAAACTGCGACGGTCTAGACTCACCCAGCTAAGTACCCCACTTCTGGTTTCCTTGCCCTTCTCTGTCAAGCAATCACATTAAAAATAATCTATACACTGACCTAAATTTTACTTTCTCTGCATGGTTAAATTTTGGCAGGAGTAAATCTCTGCTCTTCACACCTCCCAGGAATGTCTGGAAAGTCATCAAAAACTCAGGATTCATCAGCTTAAGGTCCAGTCGCCGCCACGGCAACCCTGTGGTCTAGCTGCCGCTACCTTCAGCGGCGGCCTAGGACAGGGGCAGCACAAGAGGAAACCTCCTCACTCCAAAACGACTCGGTGCCAGTTCCCTCCCCCCACCCTACCCCCAGGTCTTGCTGTGCCCATATCTAGCAACGGGCTGTCATGGAATGCCTCCGTGAAACAAGAATGCCAGCCTAAGCTGGGGCCCGACAGCCCCGGCGTCTCACCCAGAGGAGAGACGTGGGGGGACGTGGAGAATGCACTTACGGGATAGCAAATTCAAAATGGAGAAAGTCTAATAACTAATTGGTGAAATCATAAAAGCTGCCATAAAAGACATTTTCCTTAAACTACTTTACACAAAGCTATATAATTTTATGTCACTTTTTATTTATGTTGCAGTAATGAAAGCTGCTCTGGGAGATGTAGGGCTGGTGAAGAAAGAAATTGAACTGTTTCGGAAGGGAGGGAAAGCCTGTAGATACAGGGCTTAGGACAGACGCCTTTTGAAACACGGGGAGGGCCGGGGAGGAGGATCCATTTACCCCTGAACACCTCTGAGTCGAAATTCTGCAATAAGGGGTCAGTGAGGTGGTTCAGTGGGTGAAGGTACTTGCCACCAAGCCTGATGACCTGAGTTTGATCCCTGGGACCCACAAGATAGATGAAGAGAAATAACTCTGAGAAGCTGACCTCTGACTTCTACGTGCACACCCAGGCATGGGCATGCCCATACACATGTACACCCAGGCATTGGCGTGATCATTCACACGTACACCCAGGCACGGGCGTGCCCAGGCACACACACACACCCAGGCATGGGCGTGCCCATGCACATGTATCCTAGGCATGGGCGTGGCCCATTCACATGTACACCCAGGCAGGGGCATACCCGTACACATGTACACACATTCATAAAGTAGTCTCCACACTGGTCACAAAACCATAGCATGAGCTAGAGTCATGTCACACAGGCTAACATTCCAAAAGCAGATGGGTGGATGGATGTTTCATTTGCATGGACATCTGTGTACCACTTTCATGCCTGGTGCCCACGAGGCCAGAAGAAGGCATCAGAGTCCCTGGAACTAGAGCTACAGATGACTGTGAACCACCACATGGTTGCTGGGGATCCAACACGGGTCCTCCGGAAGAGCGGACAGTGTTTTAACTGCTGAGCCGTCTCTCCAGCCCATAAGCGGGCTTTTATTGTGAGAAATATGTAAATGAACATGGTTTGAGCTTTTAGCTGGAGGCATATTCAAATGAGCCCCATGTTAACTTGAGCCTGGTAAATGCGCAGAGCTGGCATGGGACACAACAAGGCCACACTCAGGACTTGACACACATTGTTTCTTATTACCCGAAGACCAGACAAACTTTGCTTTTTCCCTCTCTGTCTGTATGGGGTGAGTGAGATGGAGGACAAAAAGGGATAAGCTCTAATACATAAAGCACTCAAATAAGCTATAAACACGAGACATTTCAAGTTATCTGCGTGCAAATGGAGGACGCGAAGGGGCGATTTCTTGTTGCTGCACTGTTTCGTGTTTATTAAAAATCACCATGCGACTTCTGTACAGGCAACGTTCCCTATGCGTTATCCTTCAATTGCAAGTTCTTAAAGGAGCCGATGCTCAGATGGGGCTCCCAAAAGAAATGCAGAAAGGGACGGAATGTGCATGCAAAACCCAGAAGTGTGGTACAATTTTCCCAGGGAAATGACGATCGCCCTCAAAGCTGGAGCGCTCTGAACTCTGGCTAACTTTCAAAGCGAGGATGAGGTTGTTTTTAGAAACAATTTGCCATCTATTAACAGTGAAATCCAATTCGCCCTTGCCTCTTAGAAAATGAAATACACACACAGCTCCAAGGACTGGTTGGAGAATCACACAGATAGAGTATTATTTAGGTGGGCTCTGCAGCCAAGGCCACTTTACACCACTGTGGACCAGACTAAACAAACCTGACCTGCAGGCCGACCCTCCAAGGATCCCAAAAGACTGGAAACTCCAAAATGGCAGCGCAGAGCAGACTTCACAGCCTGGTAATGGCATGCAAGCGACACTTCGTCTCTGTCACCCAGCCAAAGGTGGGTGCTGTATATGAGAGTAATTTCCTCAAGAATTCAGAGGGAAATGGTGCTTAGCCTTTTGTGTATGGGGTTCACAGTAGCAAGAGTCTTCAATAGCTGGAGACCCTTGCCCCCCCCCCCCCGCCGAATGTCCATTGTGTCCTTCTGTCTGGTCAGTGTCAGGATGTCAGCTGAGGGGGGAGGGAGCAGTCCATGACGTGCAGGCGGGCTTGTTTGATTCTGTTCTGAGGCACCGGGAGGTCAGATCCAGAGCCTTGCACACGCTAGGCAAGCAGCAAGCGCTCCACCCCAGAGCTATTCTCTCAGCCCAGAAGTTTCGTTTACAAGCTAAAACTATGCCTCCCAGAAACTTCTGGAGATTCAGGGCACTCTTCACTACCAAGTGAGTTTCACTCTCTCTTCTTTCTGCATGCCCCCTCCTGTCCCCACCAAGGCGCTGCCCAGCACCGAGGGCCATACCTGGAACTGAGTCTTGCTCTCTCCAAAACTGCTGGCAGCCGCAGCCAAGTCTCCTACAACCTGTCTCCACACATCCCCTCTCATGACTACCCACTCCATGGACGATGACTCAGGTCTGTCCTGTGGGGAACTGGTTACCCGAAACGGCCCTCAACAAGAAGTTGGCTGGGAAGAAGATGTGTTTCTTGGGTGGGGGAAGAAAGGAAGTATAGAAGAAGCCAAAACTGAGCAGAGGAGAGAGCTCTGGCAATGGCGTCCGATACCACATGACTCGTGGCCTTTTACCTTAGCTGTCTCCTCTGACTGACAAAACAAGACAGGGGCCTGAACCCCCACAGCATGTCACAGCTGCTACCCAGAGGCCTACAGGCCCCGAGGAAAGGCCGTGCTGTGCATCCAGACCTCCAGTCCCTGCCCGCCAGGTCTGATCTCCTCTCAAAACGATGGAAGCCCATCCTGGTCCCTTAGTTCTCCCCAGCAGGAAACTGGGCCACGGGGAAAGGACATACATCGTGCACTGGGGACTTAGGGGCCACCCACTACCCCGTTAAAAGATTTGTAGGGCTCCCGCTTCCAAACACAGACTGTATAGCTTCACCATGGCTGGGATGCGCTAGAGGCTCTGTCCCCAGTGTGATGATGAGCTGCCAGAACCATTAAGAGGCAGGACCTAGTGGGCAGCCATTGGGTCATGGGAGTCCCACCCGCAGGAGGGATCAATGCTAGTTTTATAGGGCGTGTTAGTTCTCTTAGGATGGGGCAGCCTTGTGACTTTGGTCCATTCAGCTAAAAACATGCCCCCGTTCCTTTGCTCTACTACACTAGGACACAGCACGGAGCCCTTGTGAGGATCAGGATGCCAGCATTATGCCATATGGGTCCTCCAGCCACCCGAAATGTGACTGAAATCAACCTTTTTACTCTGTAAGTTACCCCGTCCCTGATCTTTTGTTACAGCCACATAAAACAGACTGACGTAGCTCTGACCCATCATCTTCTTCAGCTATCCAATTCAGTGAGCCCTTATTTTCAGGCAGGCCCTGAACTTGGGGGTCGGAAGGAGATGGCAAATGTATATTGTTTGTGTTGGAAAGCACGTGCACGCTAGCGTTCTCTTCTGTAAAACAACGGTCCCGCTCTGACAGATCGGAAGATATCGCAGCTTCCAGGTAAAGTGTAGCGCATGCAATAGACACAAAGGCGTCCTAGCTGCCCCGGCGAGTCAGGGGCATGGGCACGGCTGAAAACAGACAACACACTGCTGACCAGCCAAGGCCTTCGGTGGGAACGGACCTGAGGTATCGCGGAGATTCAATCACCTGCCAGGAGGGAACTGATATGAGCAGTCACACACTGTTCCTCCAGAAACCAGAAGCCAATAGAGAGACTCTATGGACTGCAGCCCAGTGGCCACACGTGCTGTTGTGGTAGCAACCAAGTCTCCCCTTTCCTCTCTGTGCGGGCCACTTCCCAAATGACCCCCGGCCCCATGTGACCCGCACTGTCTACTTTCGGTTGTCCCCAGAGGTACACTACTGTTTCCTTTCCACTCGCGTGGTTTTTATTTCACAGCGCTCCTCCTGGGGAATCCTGTTATGTCTATTTATGAAATGGGAACAGGCTGGCCCTCTACATGTTGTTAATAGACACCTTGTCAGACATGACCAGAATTGCCCAAAAGGAGAGCACCATCCCTTGCCAGAAGCCACCTCTTGTGTTGCACACAGCAGCCGAGGCAGTCCCCCCAGGAGTCCAGACTCAGGCTGTCTCTGAGAGAGCACCCCGCAAACCCAAACACCTCACAGATGCAGCTAATGGACCCCGAGACACCTACCTGAATCCAGAGCTCGCTTGCTGGGTGAACGTGGAGTATCTACTGCTTCTAGAAATACGCTGCCTGGGTCAAGGACTGGCCCCCGTGCCCTCCAGCACTGATCCTAGTGAGCAACTCAGCTTCTCTGAGTCTCGGCCTCTCCCCTATAATACAGGAATAAGAACTACACCTACTTCATAGGGTCATGGCAAAGATTAACAGTGAATATATGTACATGAATAACCATTTCAAGCAATGTCGGACACAGGGCCATTAATTAACCATTAACACTTATTTATAACAATTAGAATTCTCCCTAATTCATAATAATAAACAATTAGACATTCTCCTAGTTGAAGAATGTCCAAGGAGAGGAGAGGAGAGGAGAGGAAGACTGTCTGTCTGTCTGTCTGTCTAGCCCCACTCTATAAACAAATCTACTACCAGATGTGGGGAACCTTCCATTAGAAGAGACAAGGGGGCTGGAGAGATGGCTCTGCAAATAAGAACACTGACTGCCTTTCCAGAGGACCCAGGGTCAATGCCCAGTACCCACAGGACAACTCACAACTGTCTGTAACTCCAGTTCCAGGGGATC